>NW_019173074.1:0-145821 GCF_001831195.1 Colletotrichum orchidophilum
GTTGGTGGGGCTGGGGGACCCAGAAAAAAAGTCGAAATTGATTTTTTTTTCGGCCTTCACAAAAATCCTGTGTTGAGACTGGAGCGAAAGAAATTCTTGTTGAAAGGACCCCACGTCGCCCGCCCGCCCTCTTTCACATATTTCTCTCCTCCGCGCAAACCTCACCTCTTCAATCCTCCCCCCTCCCCCATTCACACAGGCCGTTTTTTTGTCTTGTGCATTTCAAATCTCTCAAAATGGCGGACGAGGTCTACGATGGTGCCATTGGCATCGACTTGGGTAAGTTTGATTTTTCCTTTTGCTGATGGGTGATGGTTTTTTTGGTTTATTTTGTGGCGAAGTCGGTTGCCGCTCTCTTGAGTGGTTGATCTTTTTGGGCATCACGAACAATGCCGCTACCGCCACCCCAGCAAAATAACACCGAATGTCAATAAAGTACTACGGATGGGAGACTCGAGGAGAAGCCTGTCACTACGGAATGAGCATATGAGGCTGACCGAGTCTTTTCAACACAGGAACCACCTACTCTTGCGTCGCTACGTACGAGGGTACCAATGTCGAGATCATTGCCAACGAGCAGGGTTCATTCACCACGCCTTCTTTCGTTTCCTTCACCGACAAGGAGCGTTTGATTGGTGAGGCGGCCAAGAACCAGGCTGCCATGAACCCCATCAACACCGTCTTCGATGTTAAGTGAGTAGCCTCGCCGTTTTCTTGGTGCTTTTACTCTGCGATTCCTGCTTGTACCCCGTCGGGTGAGGATTTTCCCCGCCCGAGGAGGGGTAATCCGGAGCAAAAGCAGAATGTGAGAAAAGTCTCCAACCACAGAACGCTGACCACCCATTCGTCTACAGGCGTCTCATCGGTCGCCGCTTCGATGACCCCACCGTCAAGAAGGACATCGAGTCCTGGCCCTTCAAGGTCGTCGACGAGGGTGGCAACCCCAAGGTTCAGGTCGAGTACCTCGGCGAGACCAAGACCTTCTCCCCCCAGGAGGTCTCCTCCATGGTCCTCCTTAAGGTACGTTTTGCTCGAGTGAAGAGCCCGGAAATAATGACCGGGTCCACACGATTTCCACGACATGCAGCTTGCTGACCCCCTCAACAGATGAAGGAGATTGCCGAGGTCAAGCTTGGCAAGAAGGTCGAGAAGGCCGTCATTACCGTCCCTGCCTACTTCAACGACAACCAGCGTCAGGCCACCAAGGACGCCGGTGCCATCGCCGGTCTTAACGTTCTTCGTATCATCAACGAGCCCACCGCTGCCGCCATTGCCTACGGTCTTGGTGCCGGCAAGTCTGGCAAGGAGCGCAACGTCCTCATCTACGACTTGGGTGGTGGTACTTTCGATGTTTCCCTCCTTAACATCCAGGGCGGTGTCTTCACCGTCAAGGCCACCGCTGGTGACACCCACTTGGGTGGTCAGGACTTCGACACCAACCTTCTGGACCACTGCAAGAAGGACTTCCAGCGCAAGACCAAGAAGGACCTCTCTGGCGACCCCCGTGCCCTCCGCCGTCTCCGTACTGCTTGCGAGCGTGCCAAGCGTACCCTCTCCAGCGGTGCCCAGACCACCATTGAGATCGACTCTCTCTTCGATGGCGAGGACTACACCACTCAGATCACCCGTGCCCGTTTCGAGGACCTGAATGCCAAGGCCTTCAACGGTACCCTCGACCCTGTTGCCCAGGTCCTCAAGGATGCCTCCATGGAGAAGGCCGGCGTTGATGAGATCGTCCTCGTTGGTGGCTCCACCCGTATCCCCCGCATTCAGAAGCTTCTGTCCGAGTTCTTCGACGGCAAGAAGCTCGAGAAGAGCATCAACCCCGATGAGGCCGTCGCCTACGGTGCTGCCGTTCAGGCCGGTATCCTCTCCGGCAAGGCCACCTCAGCCGAGACCGCCGACCTTCTCCTCCTCGACGTCTGCCCCCTGTCCCTTGGTGTCGCCATGGAGGGCAATATCTTCGCTCCCGTCGTCCCTCGCGGACAAAACGTCCCTTGTCTTCGCAAGCGAACTTTTACCACTGTCGCAGACAACCAGCAGACCGTCCAGTTCCCCGTTTTCCAGGGTGAGCGTGTCAACTGCGAGGACAACACCTCCCTGGGTGAATTCACCCTTGCTCCTATTCCTCCCATGAGAGCCGGTGAGGCCGTCCTTGAGGTCGTCTTCGAGGTCGATGTCAACGGTATCCTCAAGGTCACCGCCACCGAGAAGACCTCCGGCCGCAGCGCCAACATCACCATCTCCAACTCTGTTGGCAAGCTCTCCTCCTCCGAGATCGAGAACATGATCTCTGGTAAGATTCGCTTGAAAACAACTCGATGATACGCCCAGATGCTAATCACCCTATAGACGCCGAGAAGTTCAAGACCAACGATGAGGCCTTCAGCAAGCGCTTCGAGGCTAAGCAGCAGCTTGAGTCTTACATCGGCCGCGTTGAGGAGATCATCTCCGACCCCACGCTGTCCCTCAAGCTCAAGCGTGGCCAGAAGGACAAGATCGAGCAGCAGGTCTCCGAGGCCATGGCTGCCCTCGAGATCACCGACAGCGGTGCCGACGATCTCAAGAAGCAGGAGCTCGCTCTCAAGCGTCTCGTGACCAAGGCTATGTCCTCCCGTTAAATGTTTCAAAACGTACAGGAAATCTCTTGCGTTTTGTTAGCGTGGAGGATGTCTACGGCTTTGAAGAGGCCGCTTCACTGCGGTGTATCTGGTTCAACTTTCTTGCGTTTGGGTGGCCGAGCAGATTACGGCCAGGCAGGATGCGAATAATTTGGGTCAGGTGATATCAAAAGGCACTTAAAAGTTCCTCCTTTCTTCCAGCCGCCTTCCTCCCCATATACCTCCACAACCCCCTTACACACACACACACGACACGACACTGGCATGACTCTCGGGCGAGTATGAATGCTTTCCGGGTGCCGTCTTCTACGGCTTTCATAGATGCTGTAGAAAGGATCAGGGCGACATGAAATGAAATTACGTCTTACTTCAACTTGGTCCGATATCACTATGGATGTGATGTTACTCTGATATGTTGTGAGTTCTGCTAGCAGTTTTCTGTGTAGCTTCCATAACTGCAGACATTCGCATCGTCTTGACGTCCTCGCCATTAATGCCGCTACCATCCTGAAACCATCGACGTCACCGTCGCCGTCATCATTTGCCGCTGTCATCGTTATTAATATTATTATAAGTGAATATTCGTTGAGAAAGACATACCTATCTATACTCGCTCGAGATGACTAATAGCTTATTAGAACATATCACATTTTAAATGTGTTTTTAAATTTATAATTTGGACAGTCATTTGTATACGAAATTTATAAATTTGTATGGGAAATGCTGATCCGTCGTGTGGGGGTAAGACTTACTTTACCTTGGGTGGCTTGCTGTACACCTGCACAAGACATAGCAGCCTCACCTAGATTCAGTAAAGCGCCCGTTCAAAAGACTATAAGATATTATGACACAAATAATCATGTAGCGAATGCTCGTGGCCAAATCAGGAAGAGCATGGTTAAACGCTCATGTTCTGCAAAATATATTGGGCTTACTTCTACGGATGAGCTGGCACTGCTAGGTGGGCCGAGAGCCATGCTTGTTGTTATCGCAGACGGACCTCTTCAATACTTGGTGCATCCAACAAGTCAGACATGTCCCTCTAATGCGACTTGTTCGTTTTATATCCCTGCCTCATGTGGGAGCTCGGTTCGCTTGCACTGCATTTATCTAGGATGAGATGTGCACTGGGGACGTTTGGACGTTTGGTAGGAGGTGATACAAGGTACAGATTCAACAACGCCATTATCGAATGGCCCTTTCATTTAGAAGCACATTCCCCGAATGAATAGCTAGCAAATCAAACTCCTTCTGAAACATACGCTTGCCCCGCTCGCCCATTAATCATTCCACCAGCACAGACGAGTTGAAGTACGGCCAAGCGAGAAAAGTCGGCTTAGGCATAGCATCTATCATCGCTATGGGATAGAAGCATTGGTTTGGAGGCATCCGGCAAGTGAAACCAGCACGCATAGGCAAGAATGTGTCACAACATTTGCAGCGGCTACAAGACCGTGTTGCCAACTGACGAAGAGTTGTATGCGGGAGTAATATGTTGAGAAATAGTTAACTCGGGCGGCAAATGCTGGTTTGTCCTTGGCGCCAGCCATCCTATCCTGAGATTTACAGATATCTCCTATAACTGTTCATACAATTCCGTCGTGCCGGTGTGTCCTAACGAAGATGGAAATTGATTATTAATGAAGCTATTTCAGCTCGGGGGTTATTCCATCAGAGTCTGACAACAAGAGGTGAATCCCTCGGAGGGGGGGGGGTTGAGGAGCCAATGATTGATGCTGCAATGTTTTACTCAGATTCTGATTCCCCCTTCTTCACACAGTCTTTACTGCACGAGGCGCCGATTTGGCCATCCTTGACATCCTTCCAATGCGTTGTCAAGAGTGGGCAGCTCGAAGTCACTAGAAATTCATGCGCCCAAGACCCAAGCGACCAGCATGTAACCACTAGGAGATGTCGCTAACCATGCACACTAAACTAAGGCAGGGGTTGTGACCTTTAATGAAACCTTTAACGTGAGCCGAGAACTAGCAGACAGCCCGATAACATCGAATTTTCTTAGGTACCGAGGTTCTAGCTGCGATAGACCAGCGTAACATGCGAAGTGGTCAACGTCACCATGGCCAATAACAAAACTCAATGACTGGGTAAAAGGGGGATAGCTGTACGCCAGAGGGAACTTCAGTCACGAATTTTCCTTTTCCCTCTAATTATGATAGAAGAGGATGCTTGATTTCATCGCTGACTGAGGGTATCACCGTTCATGAGAAGATTCCAGCTTCTCTTCCCAAGATCTCGGTTGCATCAACCACATATCTTGTAGAACGGTGTGTGCCCCAAATTACCCACGGACACGCGAAGTATAGTGCTCTTTCACTGTAAGAAGCCGGTAGACGAGGCCATCATACCTGCTTTACCTGAATTCTAGTAAGCTAGATACAAGAGGTAGGGGTATATCAGAGTAGACGAGGTGAAGTTGAAATAGAACTGACCAGGGCAGGAGGATGATAGACCGGAGCTCGATCGCCACAGTGGGGCCGGCTGACATCTCAGCCAATCATGTAATCAGCAACCCCACCTTCTGTCGTTCCCAGTCACTCTCCGTCACTACCTTACTCACATTCATCTTCCACACCACTACAGCGTCTTGGCAGCTCCTTGCAGATTAGATCTAATGAGACGGGCCTGTCGTCAAACGTCTTTCGGAAGGTGATAAGATACCCCTTGCTGGTCAATTCCCGTCATCGACCATGCCGAGATCCTTTCGAGATGGCCTCCCGCACCTTCGAACAGTTTTTTGACCTTCCCGTCGAGATCCGGGATCAAATCATCTCGTACCTTTGCATACTACCAAATCCGATACAGATAGGTCCCACAGAGATCTCTGAGATACCTTTCCCACACGACTTAATACTTTCCCATCCGCTCCTTTACGCCGCTGGTTCCGCCCTTTTCTACGAGCAAAACCGCTTCATCCTCAATCTCCAAAATGGGCCCCGCGCCGCCGTCGAGCGGGCTATCTGCGACGGCAGCCCCTGGCTCCTCGGCAACGACCGAGCCCGTCGCCGCGTAAAGTATCTTGAGCTTTCACCCGGCCGCCTGGGCAACGTCTTCCAGACCCACGTCTCCCCGGCCGTGGCCGACATGATTCTGAACGGCTCCCTCCGGCATCTAAGGCTCGTTCTGTATCCAACGAGTGCCGACAAGGTCGTTTTTAACCAGAATGCCACCGATGCTCAGTCCAGAAGAGCCGCCATCACGCGGCGCGATGACGCCTTTGCTCATTCAAGGCCGTTCCAAGCTCTGTTGCGGCTTCTGGCCGATCCGGACCTAGAGACGGCTGATCTCTACGTCGACCCCATCCACCGCGATTTTTGGTGTGAGTTCCACGAGGGTGTGGCTTGCTGCAAGGGACAGCGCAAGGGACCGTGGCAACTCATTGCGATTGACTGGAGGAGTCTTGCCGCTAGCTACGGGAAGGATCATGAACTCAGCATTGTTCGGGTGGCGTCTTAACTTCTCAGTGGCCTCCGGAGTCTTTGACGCTCTTACGTGACAAAGAGACACGACGGCTAGAACCGTGTGCAGTCATTCAGGTGTATCGGCATTATGGTGTGAGGTTTTGACTCTGTTCATTTGCTCTCTAGAGCTATCAGCAATTACGGGAATCGTCAAGTATCTCTTGCCATATTCGACGCAAACTTACTTTATTGAACTGTTACGTGACAGCAACAACCCAAACTTTTATTGATGCCGGTACTCTGTAAGTGCCCAAATAAGTTGCGATTATTGTAAATGTGATGAGTCTATACTGATATTCACTTCTAGTGGATGTGCACTGAATTATCCTCGAAACCTTGGCTCGGCAGGAGGTTCCCCAGCCATCAGTTCGGAGGCTTGAAGTACCTTATGTCTGTTTCAACCGAATTCACAAGAACTTCTTCAAGAGGAAATCATGACGCTACGACCGGAATGTTCATTGGGCATATCGCTCTAACGTCCGAACTTTCGTTGAGCCCAAGTGGCATCGCATCGAGCTTCCGATCTACGCTGGCATAAGATGTGGTCATTACGCATAGCAAGTTCCACTTCTTCACACAAATAACTATCCGCAGAGCCGTTCTCTGAACCTTTTCCCACTTCAATTTTCTGGGCCGAGTCGTATACTGCTGCCGAGGATGTGGATTTTGTTAGGGGTCTTCTTCCACTAGCCATGTTTTTTTTTTTTTTTTTTTTTTTGAATAAAACGATTGATACCGCAGAGTACGCTTTCGAAGAACGCTGGAACGATTCAGGCCTTCTTTTAATTATCAATTCTCTTCCCGAGGGAAGCCAAGGATGTCGAATAGAGCCGCGATTATGGTATTTGATTTTGTTTCAGAGAAACAATGATTGGCCATACCATGTACTGGAGGACGTCGATCTTAGACCCCCATCCGAGCTAACCAACATGATCAAAGAGCAAGTGGCTAAGGTTAAGGCTAACTTGTCTCTGTTTCACGTTGCGATCTCCATGTCATCTAAGCTGCGGAGGTTTTCCATCCCTTTGAAATCAATTAGATGTGGAAGGATCTTAAGACTTCGTCGCTGACTTTGAGGTTCCACGGGATGATATTCCACTCTTTAGCACACAGAAGTAGAGGTTGTCAGACTACAATACTGGCTCGCAGATTGACGAGAATCCAGAACGGATGGAAGCTCCACGAGTGCGCGTTTTAATACCGTCCTAACACATGTTCCATCGACTTGAGGGCGTGGGACACGGGATTAAAAGCCAAGTGATCGCGTGATTCGAGCGTAGGAAGAGGTCATCAACAGGCATGGCCAGGCGGTTCGCGAGCAGATGCAGCCTTTGCTGGTAACGACAACACGAAATCAGCTTGGCAAAGGCGATATATGAGCTCTAGAGCGAATCACCGTTGGGTAAGCAAGCTCTTCGACCGAGACTAACCGTGACTTGGTATATATTACTGTTAAAATACCAGTGCCATGTGGGAAATGCAGCCTTTGCTGCCATGGGAATTCTGCTAGGATGAAGACATGGCTCTTCTATTCTCCAGCGGAGATTTGTCGCCAGCAGATCGGGGGGCTTTAACATCCAAGGCATCTCGCCAAAGATAAAGACCTTACTACCTCCTTTCCGGGGACCATTTATCGCCAGTGATGTATTCGTACCAGATCAAGCACATGGGCACGACGGGTAATCCAGCGCCTAGGAGAATTTCCAGACGACCTAGATACAGGTTATAGCTCACCAGCCGGCCTTCAGAGCGTTTTTGCGAAGCGGAGGATGTGGATTAAGTGGTTGAGACGGCCACAGTGATCAGGGCCCCAAAGGCGATGAAGAGACGACTCTAGACAGGATGATGACGACTTGAACGATGATGGGGATGAAGTTAGCGATTGAGTAAGGGCAGTATAGGCGGATCATGCTCGGCGAAAAGGTTGCTCATAAGCAGGTTATCGATGGCGCCGTTCACCGCCGGTGGATTCTGGCGGAACCAGGAGCCCACTACCAAGAAATTATCTCTCACGGCACCGCCGCCGTAGAGAGCTTTTCTGATGGCGCCTACCAGGCACAGCTTGTACTCTACGGAAGGCGGGCAAAAGGCAAAATGGGCTCCAAAGGACATGCTGGCGGCCGAGGGGGATAAGGGCTAGGTGCAGGAATAGTTGCCAGATATATGATACCCGTCGCCGCCAACGTCATCTGGGGATTAGGTGAGGAAGTCGCGACAGGCCAGCCACGAGCAATACTTGCTCGCCGTTCTCTAAACGAAATTAGCCCTTCGTCACCTTTCTGGCTCTAGCAGGGTCACTCACTCACTGCTCATTGAGAATAGATGGATGAGAATCGCTGTCTCAGACACCTGCGCCCTGCAGAGAGGCATGGGCATGATACCGGGCTTCAGGTTACTTCACCGATGGTACCTGCCTAGGCCCCGGCCCCGACCCGGACAAGCCTCTCCGAGTGGGGCCGTGACAGCTTTCGGAGGCTATGTATTTTGTCCGTGGCTGTGGCCACGGGCCACCCGGCCCACTCCTTCCCCTTCCCCCGTTCCAAACCACCAGAAACCCCCCCGAGTCCACAACTTTGTTACCTCAGGTCTAAGAATGGCCCCCGAAACGAGGGACGAGTCTGGCGCCGTATTCAAATGCTACGCTATCTCCTCCCCAGGACGGGAAGATCTTTACATAGAAACAAGAGCCCCCGATGCTCTCCTTTTGGCACATCAGGACCGTTTCAGCGCATCCAGACCGCCAAGAAGATGGATTGATTCAAACGCTTGGGGATCTGCAGCGCACTACCCAAAAGGGCCCCCCCACGCTCGCGGCTAGGTTCTCCATTCATTGTTTAGGCCCTATTGTCCTCGTCCTTTGAAGTTTGAATTTCGAACAATAAGCCAAGCTTGGCGTGAAACCTCACGAATCGGCTCCAGTCCCGGGCCTACGGTGGTTGTAGCGTTTCCTTTCTTCGTTCTCTTTATTCTTTTAGGTTATCGCGCTTCAGCATCACTCATCGGCTGCAACCGTACGCATACCGTGCAGTAAACGCTGCTGCTATTTCGATATATCGTCAGACAAGAAGGCACGCAGACTTGGGACGACAAGCAGCGGCATTGCCCATCTTTCGTCCCGTCCAATCTTGGCGCTTGTCGGAGGGGCGGGCCCGACCCGCCCGCCGTTCGAGTTGACCTGCCACCTGCCTAGCCCGTGCATCTCTCAGGTACCCCTTTCTCGACTTGTAAGCTGCATTCTTGGAATAGAACCAAGGCCAGGGGAGACGCACATGTCAACAGGCACCAGCGGTCGTACAGGCAGGCCGCATTTCGTCTCTTCATCCTTTGTGACGTCAACAGAGGCTCGGATTGTATCATTAACGGAAAATCCGGAGGGTCTTCGCCCTCTCGCTTACGGTGGCCATGGTGCTCTGTACCGGCCCGCAACTGGACTGAGTCGCGACGTATCGAATTGAAGCTCAAGGGTTTTCTAGATACGGTAATTGCGAGACAGGGTTGGGTTCAGCGGCCTGCCAAGGGGGGTCACATGCCAGATGCAACGCCCCGTCGATCTTCCCTTGCCACTTCTTGTTTTCTTCATTTACCTGACGAAGTGACTAGCGATCGGAGATTGACAGCAGCCGGCAAACAAAACACGACAAGGCGTGCGTGTTCCTAGCGACAAATGGGGCGCGTCCAGTCAGTCTCAGAGGCAAGGGAAACCTAAACCCCGTCGCGCAAGATAAGAGCTTGATTCGCAGACGGGCGAACCGGATATGACGTCTGCATAAGTCCAGAGTCGTCTCCGAAACTCTCTGCGCGCCTCTGTAGGACCCCGTGGAGTTTGCGAACCAAGTCCGAGTATATTGCGCAACTGCGATTAAACTCCAGCGCCAGCACCAGCACCAGCAACCCGTCTTCTACCCCCTCTCGAAGAGAAACTCTAGACCAGACAAACTACAACCCTCTTTTCCGCGCAAAGTTGCACGTCATAATTACACACACACGTACCTACACACAAGACCAAGCAAGTCACATATTGTGAAATTGAAAGAGGCGCGCACAACCAAAGAGAGGAAAACTAGTTTTGAAACTATCGAACCCGCTCAGCCTCGGCATAGACCAGAAATCAACAAACCCCGGTCATGATACCCAGTCTCTACCCCACGTGCGTCTCGTCCAGAGCAGATGCTCCTCCGCCTCCCAGCGAATCGACCCTCGGTGCAGCAGCAGCAGCAGCAGCAGTAGCATGCTCCTGCTCCCCCCTACCCCTCCCCCTCCATTCCACTCGAGTCCTCTCGTCCTAGCAACAGTAACTCCAACATCAACAGATAGAAAGAAACTCGACAACAATACCGTCTGCGTGCATGGAATAACAGCCGATAATAAACGACAAACGCCGCAAAATCAAGGCAAAGTCATTCCGGCTTACTCCAATCACCACCATCACCCCACACCCTTGAAAAGGTCTCGAAATGGAGGGGGTGATGGTGAGCTGTCTCTGTGCCTCCTTGTTCCCCTCCTCTCCAGACTTTTTCTTGCACAATCAGCTCCCCCCCAATCCGCCAGCCCGGATTAACAAAATACGACGCGCTCTACTGCATTCCACGCCAAACCCCCCCGGTCTTTTCCTCTCCCACCTTGATCAGCGGGTTGGTGGTTTAGCATGTCAGATCATTGCATGAAGTTGGCCCACAACACAGAAGCTTGGTCTCGCTCCTTTCTCTCCCCTCCTTCTCTGCACTTCCATCATTTCTCTCCTCTGTTTGTAAGTGCCGCTTAGAAGGGTAACTTGCAATTTATTTCCTACCAACCTTCCGGAGCAGGGAAGCCAGTGTTCATTACAGCCTTGGAGAGGTTCCCCCCTGAGTTGACAGCTCTCGCCTCCCCCCCTCCCCCCCCACCCCTTGTCTGTCGCTCTCGCTCCCGTCCTGTCGTCGTCGCTGTCGTGTCCTGCTCCTCTTCCCTTGATCCGCTTAGCCCGGCAATGTGATGTAGGCTCTTCCAGGCATGTGGCACAGCCGAAGGACTGAGGAAATGTGCCCACCCACCACCATTCAGATCTCTGGGCTGGATGCCGATTTTTCTTTATCCGCTCGTTGCCGACTAGTAGACCGGTCGAGTTTCTCTTGTGTCATACCAGACTGACATTGTAGGATTCACAGCACATGCAAGCGTAGTACACATTTTCATACAATGGCTGTCTCCATCAACAACTCCAATTTGATAACTGTTTTTTGCGATGAAAGATGGTAACCCGTTTTTTTCTTCTTCTTTCTCAAGCGGTTCCGTCTCCCATCTCATTTCCCCTAGACTCTATGAACGAATAGGGGGTTGATTGTTCCTCCTGACCAAAGAGACAACCTGCCCTACTTTCTTCAGGTGATATACTCGATGATACCGCGCCGTTGATGTAAATATCAAATGTAAAAGAAAACGCCTAGTGCTCTTCCTCCTAGAGCTCTCCCCTTGCTGATCTAATCGCTTATTTTCTGGCACAAACTGTGTTGGTTTCCTGCACCCATTGGTATCCAGACTGTGATGGTTGATAAAAAAAAGAAAATCATGATTGAGCTTGCTTCAACGATGTAAAATGGAACGCTCCATTGTTCATTAGAAAAGACGAAAGACCCAATCTAGCCCAGGAGAGCAGGGTTCCAGTCAGACTTGTGCTCGTCGGGGTGCTCGCCATAGTGGACGGGACCGAGCTTGAGAAAGCGCAGGCCGGTGGGAGCGGTAGGGGCGGCAGCGGCGCCCTCCTTGCGGCCGTCACTGCTCACGCTCGAGGTGCGGCGCTTCAGGGCTGCCGGCTCGGTGACGGCGGCGGTCTGTTGCTGTCTGAAGGGGTAGGAGGACGAGGTGGTGGGGGCGAGGGAGAGGAAGACGGAGTTGTCGACGGGAGAAGACATCTTTTTTTTTGGGGATAGTTGTTTTGTTGTTTTTGTTGGTTGAGCGAAGGCGAGAGTTGGCAAACGGCCTGTGCAAGTAGATCAACGGCTTGGAGAATAATTCACGGAGATACTGGAGAGATGAGACGGCGGCAGAGTCGAGAAAGAGTTGAGAGCGTTGGGATGCAGACTAAACCTACTATGAAAGGGGGAGAGACGGCCGTCTAACTTTATAAGTTTCGACCCCGGAGGACACGGAGGGGAGCTGGCTGACCTGATCGCAGATGGGCAGCCCCCTCCCTTCCCGGTCCACCCTTACACCCGGCCCACGGGCAGAGTCGAGGTAGGTGACAAGTTGCCGGTCACACGTTGGGTGCCGTTTCAACCCGGGCTGCTCCAAAAAAAAGGTTCATACTGGGGGTTCTCGGTCGCAGATGCACTGGGGGAGGGGAAGGGGAGTAGGGGGAGGGGCAGTCAACGTATCGCATCGCAAGCCTTCTGTCGTACTTCTCGAGCAATGTGTATGGGGCGCGCCGCACCGAGGTGCATTTCCCTCTTGACGCTGGCGGATCAGCCGTCTGGGCAAAATAGGGACGGCTGGGCATGTTTGGACGACGCAGACACATGTTACGGTAACGCCATCCTCAGAGAGAGCGTGATTGAGAATGGGTGGGCAAAGTCACAGGCCCGGCGTGCACCAAAGAGGAAATGCCGGGATCTGGCGTCCTCAGAGACATGCCAAGGAAAGCCATGACACATGCACGGGCAAACGATGTGCTATTGCTGTATCCGTACCGTCGTCGAGAGTTGCTCGTCTTGACTGAGACTCTTGCGGGGGGTATCAAAAACCTTGTAAGTCAGTAGGGTAACACGGTAGGCGATAGAAAGTTGGGCGCGGCCGGGGTAATGTTGTATTTTGATTTCTCAAACAAAGTTCGCCGGCCAAGACATCTAAATTTTGATATGCTGCATCTATCCATCTCCGCTTTCACCGTATCGCACTCATGTTCTGCAACAATGCAACTGGGGCATCCAAGCGTCTCGACCACCTAGGAGGGAGGGGGGGCCGCATCGCAACTTTGCTCGCACATGAAGCCAAATGCCAAGCAGAATGAGATTTTCGGATTAGACATAGCAGAAAACAGAAACAAAATGGGACAAAAAGAGACGGAGAACACGGCCCCTTGCTGCGGTCGCTTCTGAAACTTTTTTCAACGCAGTATCAGATCGGCCCTGTTGAATTTTGGTATTTTATTTTGGTGGCTCTGGACACTTGACCTAGACCAGTCTATTCTGAGTTTCTTAAACGGGAACGTTGTGCACGTGGGCCCGCAATTGGATGAGCCCCGTGTCGCAAAAGGCGCTGGAGAATTGTGGAATGAGAAGACTGATGTGAGAAACCCCCGAGTTGTGTTCCTGTTATCTGTAGCTGCCGTGGGGTTGGTGCGCTTGAAGGGCGAGACAGCCGCCGCAAAAAGTAAACTGAAGAAAGAAAAAAAAAAACAAGTAAGGCAGAAAAGCGCAGGGGTGGTTACAGTGGCGCAGAGTGTGGGTACTCCTGAGTGGATGAGGGGCAAGCGTGGCTGCATCCCAAAGTCTTGCCGTAAAAGATCATGAAGGTTCCTTGTGAATGCCCTCCATCACCAGATCTGATATCGTGACAAAGAATCCGGAGAGGGAAAAGGTGGAGAACCTCGGCCGGCCCCCATTGAGGCTCTTTGCCATCCCCAACGACGTCGAAAAGTAAATGGGAAAGGCTCCAGAACCCGAAGGGCCAAGTTGCCGGGTGCCGGGGCGCCGGTGGTTCCTCATTGGCCGCGTCGGAGGCGGGCAAGAGGATTTCTCGGAAGGGACGAGAACCGGCGCAGCGGGGACCTTCCATCCTTGGGTAACAGCGAACGACCAAGAGCCTGGCGCAACGCCGCCCACCTCATGATCCGGGGGAAAGGAGCCCACCTCACTGGAGGGGGCCTTCGGGTTCGACGCCGAGGTGGGAAGAAAAAAAAAAAGAAATGCGGGGGACACCGGAGCCTTTACGCTCCCGCATCCTCAAACCTTTCGCAAACCCTCCCCTTCACCACGTGAGGTAAGTGAAAGTGAGGTAAGGTATCAACTTCTTTTGGCTCAGTATATCGATTGCATCGTGGCTCGCACTCGGCCGGCACTGTTTGCAGCCAAGTGGGCGCGTCCGAGCCTAGCCGGGCCGCTGCCGCCGTGCCACTGGCTGGGCCCGCCTGCATTCCTGCTGTGCCCGGCGGGAGGCACGTACCGCCATAGTACGGCGCGGATTCGATCCTTTGACTTTGCCCTTTTACCAAGTGGTGCTGCATTTCCGTAGGATTCGGGAGGCATTCGGGAATGGCAAATCCTGATCGCCTTTGCTTGCATATTTCTAGCAACAGCATTTGATCCTTCCGTGGGGTGCAGTGCCTGGTCATTGCTTGGTGCTTCCCCGCAATCGCCATTTCTTTGACTTCAAACCTTTCTAATAATCTTCTGCGGTAGTCAGAGCCCGCTCGGGTAGACACGAAGCTAAGGGAGAAGAGCGGGAAGATGGAGAGGATGGAGAAGAACAAGGAGAAGAAGAAGAAGAAGAGGAGGAGGAGGAGGGGGAAGAGGAAGAAGAGGAAGGAACAGGAGAGGAACGCTGCAGGAGAAAGAGGGCGTCAGAAACATCCTCTCCTCTACAAGGTGATGGGAAACGAACTGAGAAGTTTCCACGCCGCTTCTCGCTTGCCTTGGGCGAACGTCTGACGCCACCTCATTTAGCTCGTTCGCTCAACACATTTATCAGACTTTCTTTCGACATTAGGAAATTAAACCGCAAAGTATCTTCAGTAAGACTCATCTGCACAATGCGTTCATCTCTGCTACGTTCAATCGCAGCCTTCGCCTTGGAGACAAATAATCTGCTGACTTGGGCCGCAGAGTCTGGCAGGCCTTACTCAGGGAAACCCCTAAGTCTCCCTTCGCCTCAACCTCCTCCTCGTCTGGGCGGATGGTCCTCTCGTTCCCTCTTCCGCCAACGTGTCCTTGCCCTCTTCGACAGTAGTTTGAGAGGTAAATCATTTCCCCACATGTCCAATCCGTTGCGCAATGTCATTCTGCAATCTCAGAGAAGGTTCCCACAACGCTCGTATCAGGGGGCCAGGGTGATTGTAGTCACCGGCCACGACTCCGCTTCTCGATCGAGGTCAAGCCAAGCCATCGAGGCAGTTGGCTAGAGGGTGGTAAGCCCGCTTCGTATGCGACCGGCGGGCCGCCCGCAGAACTCATCGTAAAGCCTGGCTCGAGGTGATTGCGGTGCATGAGGTAGCACGGCATGGCTGTGGTTGTGTTCGTGGTGTGTGCAAGAAGCGGTGATGGGGAGCATCGAGACCTTGCAGAAGAAGAGTGTTGCCACCAACACGAGGAGGCATTTCCTGCCTGCTGCCTCCCCTCAAACCTTCGTCACGAATGCGCCGCAGTTTGGTGATTCCAACTTGCATTAGTGGACACATGATGCGAGGTTGCTTGTGGATGGTCCAAGTACTGTACTCAAGAAGAGACTTCGAGAGAATCGTCCCAGGGTGCAGTGGGTAGTCCAGCTTCCTTTCCGCCACTAGAAGGTGTGTGGTATCTTCGTCAGGGGAGAGGTATATCCATCCGTGGCTGTAATGATATCCACCTTCGATCAAGATTGGAACCATGCTAATGCGGTCTTGGTACGGATAGGGGCCATGACAATCCAGGTCTTTTCCACCCGCGGGATCAACGGTCCAAGGGCCATTTCTGACCGCTACAACTTCCTAAGCCCATCTCCTACGGAAAGGTCATTCCGCATATGCTTCTCAACGCTAGGCCCCTGATGCCTGGCTGATGCCATCTCGTTGGTGACAGGCAACGACGAGGTGCAGATGTCAACTGGGCCATGCCCGCATGCCCAGCCAAGGACGACGGAACCTATGACCTTTCCTGATCTTCCCTCCATCTTTTCCAGTCGGGGAGACTAATATCCAAGCATCCTTGTCGATTGGCCGGTTCTGAAGTATTGCAACGCAACTGACCATCCGTAGCATTGGAAAGGGTACGCTTTCCGTGCAAGATTCACCTGTGCCACTGGCGAGAAGTTGAAAAACGGTGGTATTCATACTGCAAAAAGCGTGTAAGTCTGGCCGAACGCTATTGAATTTGAGCCGCCGTCCTGGGCGGCTACCGAGAGAACGAGTGGTCGTCGGTCGAGTCGGGCCAAGCCGCGAGTCCCACGAGGCGCTTATAACAGGGGGGGTCCGAATCGTGATTGGCTGACATGCGACTCAATCACACCTCGCCCGCTTGGTTGAGGACAGGCCAACAACAACGTCTGCGACATGCTCGACTTCGTGGGGCGTGCTGCTTATTTTTTTCCCGCGATGAACCTGTTGGAACGGGCGACAAGGGCGCCTGATGGTGTCCTCTTGCTCTCATGCCGCGACAATGTCCTAGTTGGTTGTGAATGGCGGCACCAGCAATCATAGACGAGCTCTGCCCAGCCGCCACCTGCATGCTCACTCACGCAGGGATGGTGGGCACAGCTTGCTACCCCTCAACTCGATACAAGTCTCGAATGAGGCCTGACAAGAGCATATGCAGATGCGCAATAATTTGCAAGTTACCCCTGTTGCTGCTCTTCAAGTCCCAAAGAAGAAGTTGCGGAGCTCAACTGTGAAGTGACGAGATGATCTGTTGTCCTTTCCTGTTGTGGTCAAGGAGGCGAGAGATGTGTGTGGAAGGCAGTCGGATGTCAAGTCGTTCCCATGGGGGTCTGAGGTCACCACTGGAAACGACAAATGCATGCCATCCCCCCCCGTCGGAAAGAACGCAGGCTGTGATGGGAGCATTTGTGTTGACGCAGAACCTGGCTCATTGTGATGTAAACTTGCTCTCAAAATGACCTGCAGCCGGACAGGCCTCAACTCCTTCATGCAGATTATATAACAAATAAGTCCAAATCCAGGGGCCAGTTTGACAGGGTTGAGTCTGAGTATGAGCTCGTTGGGTATCGACGAGCTTATTGAGAGCTCCTGGCCTAAGGATGTCATGTTGCGAGGTGGATATGAAAAGGGGGGGCGAACTCTGCTTCGCCGCCTTGGAATCTGGTGAATTTGGACTGACCACCTCGTTTTCCACAAGTAAGAATCCTAATGCGGAAGTCATCTTGGCTCAAGAGGTAGACGACAATCCGTCGAACGCCGATGGAAGTGAGGCGACCGGGGACTAAGGGGGTGCGGTACCCCATTGTTCGGGATGATTGGTAGACCAGATGACCATGTGAGGTGTGCTGCGGGCACAAGGAGTGTTGGGGTGTTCGAAGAAGCTTGCCTGGTAAGACTGCCGGTAGGTAATGACAGGCCGCACGCGAGGCCGCATGAAGGCACCATGATGTGTTGGGTTCCAGCACGGCCCGGTGGTAAGGTATTAGCAAGCTGGGAACCCCAGCACTTGAAGCAATCCAACACCATGACGGTGGGCCAGAGGGTCTTGCGGTGAAGCTGGTTCTCTTCAAGGCTCAGGCAGAGATGGAAGAGACAGGAATACAGACTCATGACATCCACGGGATCGTGGCTCCTCCTCAACATCAGT
Organism: Colletotrichum orchidophilum; assembly: GCF_001831195.1. Classification (NCBI taxonomy): domain Eukaryota; kingdom Fungi; phylum Ascomycota; class Sordariomycetes; order Glomerellales; family Glomerellaceae; genus Colletotrichum; species Colletotrichum orchidophilum. Next base: position 17,569 of record NW_019173074.1, read on the forward strand.
GGTTTGCTAAGATGTTCGCCCCCGGAACAGATAGTAGACTGGGTGGACGAGCGCACCCCCTCACCTCGGTCTACCCGGGACGCAGGAGCAGGCATTAATGGTTCGATTTACGAGAAAGAGGGTGTGGCTTCGAGACTTGAGGTACTTTGCCGGCTCGGACTTGGAGTTGGGGGGCGCCACCGTTGCGACCATTCCGTATTGTGCGTTAGGGTGAGACGCCGTTGACGATGAGGATCTGATGCATCAGTACGCCACGCCGATGAAGATTTCCCTTACCTTTCCCAAAAGTGCAAAAGACTAATAACGTTGATGGTTTATACCTAGAATTTTGGCGACCACGTTTGACAAGATGGGACCGTTGGCCTGAGAGACTCGCGAGGACTGGCCAAACACCCGTCAAGCTCTGCGGTAAGCTTGCCTTCAGCAAGCCAAACGAATAGCCGACACTGCACCAACGGCCGTATTTCAGTAGCTAGCCCCAAGCCAACAGGGCCTTGGATGAGGTTTGGACTCGAAGAGCATTGAAGGATAAATCGAGGCAGCTTAGTCGGCGGAGACTAAGTTGGTGGATTTAGCATACGGACGTATGTCGAGATACACTAAAGTAGCGGGTATAGCTAATCCGACTAGCTGGTGACTCTTGTGCAGAATCCCCAATTCGATGGCAGAATCCTTGATCTAAAAAGGTTAAGTTGCTCTCTAGCCTTCTTTAACTGATGGTGGCTTGCATTCTCTAACACAAGAAACCTACACAACTTCCAACCGCCTCAAACGCAACGAGAAAAGAACATTATACGTATTATTCTTATTTTGACCAAATTCAACGACAGGCCTTGAAGAGAGGTAAAGGATGGAGAGAAAGATGAAACCGAAAGAAGAAAGGGGTAGAGAGGCAAGGGGGGGGGGGATGGGGGAAACAGAGGGACGCAAGGCATAGACGTGGACCTCATTGTGTTGGCACTTATCCGACCGCGTCAACGGAAATGCGGAAACTGGTATGTATCTGTGCCAATATTCGAAATGCAAAGCTTTGCCATGGGAAGCTGGTGTGGACCATGGCAAAGGGCAAATTGCACGTTGATGGCCGGTTGAAGAAGACTTGATATTGCCATCACTGTTGGTGATGAGAGAGGAAGTGGTAGGCGAGACGACGGGGACGGGAAGCAAGATTTGGGGTTAGCAGGGAGTGACAACATAAGAATGAAGAGGAAACGAAGAGGAAATTTCACCAAAACCACATCGAGGAGGTCATTTCACAATGCAGTTGCCCAGATCTGTCACTTCCTTCCTTGTTGACTGCAGTCGGTCAGGTCAAGCCAACCAACCAACGACAACAAGAACGCCTTTGGCAAGTACCTACCTTGCGCAATATTCGCACCGTATAACACGTGCCGTTTCCCGCGCGCCACACAGTGCGTCACCGGTCCCGACTTGGAAGCTTCATCTCGCCTGCTCTGCTCTGCCCTCTTCCTCTTCTCCCTCCCACACGGACGGATACATCACACACGCCAACCCACCAACCCAACCCAACCCAACATAACCCAACCCGGTCAGCGGTCTAAGGCATCCCACCCCTTGCCATCCCATGGTCTAGGGAGCGGCGGAACGCCATGTGCCCCCCCGATCAAGCCACCGGGCTCTTTCGGACACTGCTGCTGGCCACGTTTATGGCTGGCTTAGCTTCCTCGGCCCCCTTTACATCTCATCAGCACAAGGCACAAGGTCAAGGTATTCGTCCTCAACAGGATCGCGCTTCGGACTCGCCCTCGTCCGCTACAACAGTCCCGTCACCTTCACAACCCTTTTTCTTTTTAGCCATCCTTTACCCATGCACTCTCACATCACACCCCAACGGATAGGCCTGGCGACCCCAATCGTGCCGAATTCCGCCCGCTGTTAGCCACAGCTGGCCCATTCATGAACCTCGTTAGGCTGTCTTGGTCTTGGCCTTGGATCTATGCCGCCTTTCCTGTCCTCCACACGGAAGAACCAGAACATGGACAGATGAAGGACGTGACGACTTTTGCTCTTGGCGTCACCGTCTCGCAGAGCCACGCCTCAGTCCTCGACTCCACTATTTTATGTGAACCCCTGGTCAATCATGGAATTCGCTTTATTGTGTCACTAGCTGCCCAAGCGTCCACTCTGATCTAGGGGACCGTCCTGTTTTCACACTTTTTGCCATCCTGTCGCCAAACCGTCGTGATCTTGATACTCCACGCTGACCCCGTTGGACCTGAGGATCCCTATGCCTATCCCTGGACCTGGACATGGACCTGGACCTGGACCTAGGCCTTGGCATGGACTCGGCTGAAGCAGGGTTGGCAATCTGGTCAGGGACGTTGATGCGGATGTCGATGAATACGTGGGCCGACAGTCCGATCGACCTTGTGCTGACTACTTTGGTCTCTGCTTCTCCGGTCCAATTTTCGACGTAGAGGGACGGGGGCACAATCAAACACTTCGCTTGGGAGCGGCTGTTGCTCTGTTGCAACTTTCCCATCTCACGGCGCTGCTGTCCGCCTGTCTGCCTGTCTGCCCCATTAACAAGCTTGCTATGACCCCCAACGTTGACTCTCGCCGTTCCAACTCGGAGCGGAAGAGCTTCTCACTGGCTTTCCGTCTGTTTGTGGTGCGGCTTCGTCATTGAATGCTCGTGCCTGGACGAGTTGATGTTCCATCGGACGTTGTCTTTACTTGAGCATTGCCCTCAGTTGGTTAGAGCAACTTCGGCAGGGAGAGCCAAATCCGTGAGCGGTCTGCCTGCCCGTCCGCCCTTAGAGCCAAAGTGCCAAGAAAGACGGCAGCGCATCGAGGGATAGACGGAAGATAGCTTAGATAGATACAAAGGACGCCATCAACGGAACGGGCTTGCCCAAACTAGACGAACAAACAGGGCTTGACGCGGATCCCTCATGTGCGACATCGTCTGAACGATCCACTCAACACAGCGGCCCATCTCTACGCTTGACAGTAAGGTCGGCTTGGGACGCACTAGGAACTGCCCACGAGTGGTCTCCCGACACCATCAGTTCGAGTACAATCACAACTCAAGACAGGGGACATGGGTCACCCTTTCTTTGTAGGCCCTTATGCTTGCCCTACGCTGAGGGAGCTGACCAGACGGCACGGCACCAGGCCCTGCACAGAGCACTGCTGCCATGCCAAGCAATCCCCGGTCGAAGTGGCCGTCGTTCTGTGTGTTACCACGTTCCCCAATGGAAAGCGCGGCCAGTGGGCGCCATGCGGCAATGGAAACACACGAGAGGTGCACCTACCTGCCCTACCCTGCCCCGAATACCCGTCACCAGGCATTGAGCCGGGCGGGGCGGCTGAGGACATCCGTCTTCTATCTTTCTCTCTCGCTTCTTCTTCCTCTCTCTTCCTCTTTCAACATCCCGTCTTCAGAAACCACCCTTGAACAACATCGCCGTGCCTTGGCAGCCCTCTACTGAAGACTCTTGAAGAATTCGCTGCCAAACGTCGACCCGGCTCACTAGTCGTCGAAACCAACATCTCGGGTCACGCGTCGCCCATACAGCACTCGACCCGGAGCACCAGAAAAACGAGACATTGCATCAACAGACCCAACTTTGGCTGGGCTGCGCCTCTGAACTGCATATTGGGGGCTCTTTCGTTCTTGGTGGATATCACGTCCAACAACAACCAGTGTCTTCCAGAAAGGCCGGCTGCGTGATACCCTGGTCTTACCAACATAGCGAGGCGGGACAGTACCCGACTTTCACCTCTCATTTCGAGCTAGCGTACGACTTATCAAAAGGGCAAAAGGCAGGCCAAAACTCTTTCTCGCAGTCGACCAGCCATTGCGCCGTTGTGCGTTGGAAGTACACGGGTGCTTGATAGCCCTGTGTGGGAGAGCCAACGGCCTAGGCTGAGTCGAATTAGGCTGGTTTCTCCACGGCCGCCAAATCATCTCCACAACCAGGCAGCTTGTCGACCACCTCCTGCAGAGGGGCGGATCATACAACCCATCTGCCCGGTCCGCACCCGCAGCCAGCAACTCTCGCAGGTACCTCGACTTGCAAGGTACAAGCCATTCTCAAAACCAGTTGCATCTTCTACATTATTTTCCTCCACCACGTCACACAGCCCTCCCTGCGTCAACTTGAAGACCTCCAGACGCTTGACGCACCAACATCTCCCGACTGGCATCTTCCAACATCAGAACAGAAACTTTAACGTGCTGGCAAACAACCAACAGCCAAGCTGCGTCTACTTCTATTTGGCATCACCGGTGTGATAGCTTTCTGTTGGCCCTCCTTCGCTTGGCTGGTAGATTTGACGATGGCAAACAAGTCAGCCCACTCCCGACAGTCGATTTCAAGCCAATAGCCAGTCTTGAGCTTGTGTCACCACGATATATAAGACAGACGACATTTCCCGTCTTGAGCTCCCAGAAGACACACTCTTCATCCAACCAGGGAAACTACTACAGTACACGAGACTATCCATCTTGCCATTCACCTTCAAACAACAAGCCTGAATCTCACTTGCTCCTTGCAATAAAAGTCATCAGCACGCTTTCCTATCGAACTTTACACAACAAACCCTCGCCTAGAAATCCAACCGCTCGCAGCCTAAGAGACCTTGTCGCAACAGCTTCGCAACTTCCTTCTCTTTCTACAAACAAGACTTCCTTTACAGCCAAAATGTGCTCCAGAGTCATCATCACATGGGGTTGCGGCTGCATCGAGACTCGACCTGTGTATGCGTGCAGCTCCCATGGCTCTTGCGGAGGTGTCGTAGACAAGCCGCAAAGCCAAAGCGGCGCTTGCTTCAACTGCCAGCAGCAAGGACGATCGTAGGTCCGTTACAGACTCCTGACTCGGTGAGGTGCCCACTAACGGCCTCTTGGACATTAGATTCGACGACGGGCTCAAAATAGCCAGAGTACCAAGGGAGAGAAGGCTTTGACAAGCTTCAACTAGGCTCATTCAAATCATGAGGCTCACGCCTCTCGTTTCGTTTCACTTCTGTGGCAGCATTGATGCCAACGACGCCAGCAGAATAGAGCTTTGAGGAACCGCACTTTGGTCTCCATCATTTTGTTCATCAGCATGCTGGGGTTTTTCCCTCTCGATTATTCTCGACTTTTCTCATTTTCTTTCCAACAACCTACTACGATGACGGGGTATCGCGTGCGGGTTTCTTTAGACTTTATGAAGTAGCCTTTCGGTTCGCCAGGTCGGGCAGCGACTCTGACAAACACTCTCCCTGTCAATAGCTCCCATTTGTGAAGGGGAGAAACAAATTCAATCATTTGAACTCTACCTCTCGCACTTTGCAATCTGATGTTGTTGATTTGACGGTATGCGAAACGAAGGAGAAGACTTTTATCTGCCTGGTAAGCAAGCAAAATGGCAAGCTCAAATGTCTTGAGGTTTGGCCGCTTCCCCTGCCAAGCTCAAGCCACATTCGGGATACCTGCATTCGATGTCGGGCCGCACTCAAGCATCTATTTTGAACCACGCTTTTTGGACCCCGAGACATGGTTTCATAATGGGGCTGAGGCGGGAAAAAAAAGTAGAAAAAAAAAAAAAAGCCAGCATGCGACCGAAAGTTTGGCCTGCTGGAGACTCCTGCTCACCAGCCAAAAAAGACTGACAACGTGGTACTGCATTTCACACACGGGAGCGGTCCGCCTGCGAAAGCACGTCGCCTCGTCCGACAGCCAGCAGTAATTGGGTGGGTTGTTGTTTTGGCCTCAGAAGAGATGTTGGCCCCCCCCCCCCCTGTCGGTTTCCGAAAGAGGCGATTTACTTGTACACACATACACTACACACCCAGGGTACGGATCTGTGGCTCACAAGACAAACAAAACTTCGCCCCCAAAAACTGCGCCTGGCATGGACATGATTGTTCTACAACGGCATTCATTAGGTTATTCGAGAAGGAAGGGGCAAACCCCCAGGTAAGCCACAACAGACGCCCCAAACCAGCATGAGGCTGGAAATAGATAGCTGTGGTTATGGCGCGTGGCGGGTAGGATTTCCACGACCCAGCATAAGCATTGCGTCATGTGATGGCAAGCGAGCACGCAGTTCAAGTTTTAACGCGAATTCATTAGTGCGAGGCATACCCGCGACAAGCGACAACATTGTCTCATCGCCTAGGAACAGAGTCGAACTTTGCGCAATATTATCATGTCCAATCTCTTTTGCGCAAGAAAACCAGATGAGCCACGGCGGCCGCGAATAGCGCTTGCCAATAGCCTATGAAATTGTTTAGTCTTGAGAATGAAGAGGGAGGGGAAGGGACCAGGAGGGGGGGGGAACCAGAGTAACAAGAATAGCAATGTTTGAAAGAAAAATGAAATGAAATGACAATTGAAGAAAGGAGAAACAGACTGGATTGGGTAGGAGAGCGAAGAAGAGGGAAAAGAGAGATCGAGTTTACAACGGACAGCCACTCGAGAAGATGAGCGACAATATAAGCCAACCCGCAGCTAGTCGTAGCTTGTAGGGCAGACAGACAAATGGAAAACGAGACACCATACCATCAAGTTTAGACCAATGCTACACCACGCTACTTTAGCGTAACGGCGGAGACTAACGTCAACCTAGTGCACAAGCAGAGGTACTTTGTAGATGAGTTACCCTATTCCTACCTTACCCTGGTTCATGGCCATGTCAGTATCTGTGTGACAAAGTCGGCGGAAACACACACCGGCCCGGTCAGGCATTCCGGGTACCAAGATGCTGTGAGCAGCCGAGACTGGCGTGGCGGGCAGCGACGATAGCTCTGCAGGGCAACTGAATTACAGCGAAGGCGAGGTGTGTGAGCGTCGGCGCTCTCCTGTGTTCAAATGTACACCTCGTGATCCTGGACCGGGCCAAGGCAGCGCGACGCAGGATAGGACGAGATAGGACGCTCTCGCCGGATGTAACCCGCCCTTCCTTCCATCCGAATTGCGCCCCAAAGGACGACGGGCGAATGCGTAGTGTATTGGCGAGTCTGAGAGCTCTCGAGACAAGGTAAGGTGAAGCGAGGCGAGGTGGGCAAAGGCAAGCCAAGGCGAGAATAGAACGAGGATGAGGATGGAGGAAGAGAAACGACGAGGAGACGGCGGCACAGAGAAGAAAGATGAGATGAGGATGGAGACGAGGCGAGGGAGCTGCAGGAGGACAGGACCGGGGTGGGAGCCGCTGCCAGGTACTAAGCTAAGGTACGTGCGTACCGCCCCTGTCATCCGTGTCCGGAAGTGGGTCGGGAGATTGACAGACAGACGACGGCTCCAGCCCTTTCCCTAGCTCTTTTCGTCTTAGGTACTAGCTCCAGCAAGTGACTCCAGCAAGTACGTCTTGACTGCACTGTATCCGACAAGGTAATTACCTCTGGCTCGTTTCTTGCATTTGAATTTGTCTGTCCATCTCCTCTTCTCACTCCCACTCTCACACACACATATAGAATCACTCTTTCTCTTTCAGACACGCGCACACAAATCTCCTCCCCCCTCCCCCCTCCCCCCTCCCCCCTTCACCCATGCTGAGCAGGGCATATGCGTACGTTACGACCTTCCTCTCCGAAGCTCACCCTGCCCTGCCTTACCTTGGTCCAGGAAGCCCTGACCTTGTCCATTCATCTTGGCAGGGCAATCACGGAGGAGCACTGGAGTAGTCCAACCCGCGGACAACCTCTCCCCTGCCAACTTCGCTCCAGGTACCTGGCGTTGAGGGCACAATGACCAGGTCCTTGGAAGGATCATCGCAACTAGTTTGCCAGACATCCCTTCTTCGTTTCCATCTCGAGACCCTCGCTCTCACCCTCGCACCCGACCCAACATGTCGTCTCTCGGAGACTTGAATGAAGGACAGCAGGCCTAGAGACTGACACTACTTTTAATGCTGCCGCTGCAAGTCCGAGGAGGTGGCATGTGGGAGGGCAGGTATGCATCCGCCTATGCCTTACCGTGCCTACAAGCAAGGTGCTTGGGATCCGCCAGGCACGAGATGTCAGGCAAAACACAACCTGAGCGAAGGCAGATGAGCGAGGTACCTGATGGAAGGTCATGCATGCACGAACTCTACTTTATGCTTGTGTTCTGCCGGCACCACACTGCATGGCTTGCCTGACATGCGCCGCACGACGTCGGCCGGACACGGGCACGCGCTCTCTTCCAGGACACGTTTTTCGCCTTTCGCAACACCCTCAACCTCAACCTCAACCTCAACCTGCTGCCATACCCGGCCTTGACAAGCTGCATGACAGTGAAAGTCCGTCTTGTTACTGTATGCAACCTTGTACACCGTCGAACGTCCCCCCCCCCCCCCCCCCCCCCCCCCCCCCCCCCCCCCCCCCCCCCCCCCCCCCCCCCCCCACCCCACCCCTGCGAAAGTGAGAGAGAAGACCCCTTTTTATCTTTTCTAAACCCGTATGCCCCCGGACCCCCCCCCCCCCCCCCCCCCCCCCAAAAAAAAAAAAAAAGAAGGGGCTTGATGTGGTCTCATTCCCGCGTCATACCAACGCAGCATCGCGACGCAGACGATGTTGGTCCCTGGTTCTTGCCAAGCAGCGATTTCCCTCGCACGTCCACCATTGTCCTTCACTGGCATTTCGAAGTTGGCCAGGGGCCCCAAACGAGCTCGGTAAGCTGAACGTCCAAGGGGGTTAGGTTGGCAAAGCAATATGGGTGACCCGCGAATGCGAACGAGTTTCCTGATCCGCCTTCTTTTGTCAACTTGACAGATTTCTGCGCCGGGAAGTGGAGCTGGCACAAGACTGCGAACCAGCATAGAGTTGTCCCTGCTGTTCCATGGGGGCACGCTTGTGCCGTAGTACACGCGACCGGAGCCCATCCCTTTCGCACTGATCAGCTCGCGGTCGAGGCATAAGGCGAAGCAGACGGTCCGTCTTTCTAAACATCCTTGATATATCAAAACTGATATGTTTGGCAGACGGTAAAGAAACCAGCAACAACAATTTGTCCAACCACATCGAAAGGTAGTCGGCCACGAGAATAGCAGCCAAGAAGTTTGCGAACCATGTCTTCTCCCATCTCGCCCTGCCGACGTCCACGCCCGCCGTCCACGTCTTCGGCCCGCAAGCAAGTCACTGTGCGCAAGAAGCATAACGCAAACAAAGACTCCCTTGCCATCTCCTCATGTCAAGGTTGAGCAGTGACACCACTACGGCTACATACAGACAAGGTGACCAGGGGGGGCATTGCTCATCTTCACTTGGCCAGCACTTTTCCGCTTGTTGCGGATCATCGGCCAGCACTGGGGCACCCCTCCCTCCCCAATCCCCCATGCGCCTTGGGGGCGCCGAACTACCATAGTAGCATTGCTGACAGGCCCATCGCGCCCGCCCCTCTGGTCTTCGGCGGCTATGCACATCGCTTCAATCCTGCATAACACCAATCATGGACGTTCAAAAAGTTCACAAACCTCTTTGATTGTGCCGCAGTGCTGCACTTTGGACTTCATATTCCGCTCGTCAAACAAGACCAACCGCGCCGTCGACGTGCAGTAGGTCAAACTACGACGCTACCACACTCCCGTCTCCCTATCACTTCACGCTTTTACATCCTTCTCACAAATCGATCAAGCCGGCAAACGACACCTGGTTTCGCTCGCCAGGCCAAGCCACAATCAGCGACGGGAAACGGAATCCAGTCCGCAACCAGGCCGCTAGCGGTTGAACGAACGGCAAGGGTGGCACGGTTGGCCGCTTAATCCTCTCCTCCCTCTCCTTTTATACCTGCATGGGCTCATGCCTAGATGGTCGGAGGATGAAGAACAATGATTTGAGTGCGAATAGAGAGAGCTGCTTAAGAGCGACCCAGCTCACGGCAATCATTCGCCTCCATTTGAAAACCTCAAGTCTCTGCCCAATGCCTCCATATCAAGGTATGTAATGGCAGGGCAGCCCCCTGTCATGATCGATCTTTGGGGCCCACTGTTCGAAGTTTTAGCGCTGTGTCCGTGTCCTGCATCAGCTCGAGCCTCGAGGCTCCATCCCTTGCGACTGCCTGATTGATGATGGATGTTGATCAAGAGCAGACGAAGGGAATGCCTGGGGATAATATTGGTTCGACAACGCGCGAGAACCGCCTTATGGTGGATACCTATGGGAGTCTCATTTTTCGGTTTCCTGTTAATCAAAAATTTTCCTTCAAGTCATTGTTGTTGTCGTTTCCACAGGGAACAATCCTTTCCTTTCCGCATTCCCGGTTAAAGACTCTCGTCGTCGGGGCCCTTGTTCACCGGCTCCGGCTCCCTTGGCCCGTTGACCGGGTTCGTGTACGACCCGAGACCAACAAGCATGATGAGCATTCCGTCGGACCGCTTCCCCCTTTTTTCCAATTTTTTTTTCCCTTTTCTATTTGACATTCGGGAGTCCACAATGCAGCATTACACGATGCTCGGCAGTGGCGCCTGTTGGGAAATCATCCATCATCAAATACAGGCTGATAAGAAGAGAAAGGCGCAGAGACGGCTGTACTCGTCGGTCGACGTTGGGCACGGCCATGGTTGGATACCTTGAGCCGGCCGGTCCAAGCGGCCTCTTCGGCGGGACTTTTCCTTTTTCTTTTCCCCTTCGCAACCGCGGCCAACGCTCCATCTACCTGGAGGCTGGTAGTTGCACCCCGGCGTTTCTCGGGCCTCGGGGTTAGCGGCACACCCTTCGCTGCCTGTGACCCATAAGGCACTTTTCCTTTCATTTTGTTTGCCTCTATCCGTACAGTCGAGGAATTGGAGACTGGGTGTGCCACACATTATGCATGTGCGCATGTTGGATCCAGACAAGCCAAAGAGACGCGGCTTGGCGTCTTCGCGCGCTGAGCATGAACAAACCCGCGAATCAGGAAGCCGTTTGTCGACCGCTCGTTGGTGCGGTCTTGTAAGCGAACATCTATACACCCACCCAAGCGCCATCAGCATTGCCGTCATCGCCAGCTAGGCGGGTTCCTTTCACCCCATCCACCCACCAGGCTCGCCTTCTTGCAATCCGCTGATGGGACCACAATACGAAGGCCCCGGATTGACTTGCAGAATTCGCACAGAGTATGGGTGATGACTCGTGGGCTGTGAGTCGTCGTCGATGTGACGAGACCAGGATTCGAGAGGCGAGATGGAGAAGAGGACGCGGCCCCGTCCGGAAGAGGATTTGAAGAAGACGCGTCTCGGGCGTATCCATGGTACCCATGATGCTCATGGGCCACGATCCATCCTAGAGAATCTCCCACCCTTCCCTGTTCTCTAGAGGACGAGGCAAAGTCTGTCTCCGTCCTTTGTATCTTTGCTCCTCCTCCATACTGGGTCCCTCGTCCATTTACGGATATCCTGCCTGCCTACCCGCATCACGAAGGGAAGGAACAACAAGAATTCTAGAACCATGAGCAGCAATGTTTGGATGAACGCCTCGGGTGCGGGTGGCGCCGCTGTCGCCCGCGCCGCCCGCCGGGCTACAAGTTTTCTTGTCGAGCGAGCTTTTCCCATAGCGTCTTGGTGCCTGTGTCTGGTTATGTGACGTGTAACTTTTCTTTTTCTTCCCTTCCACCCCATCTTGCTCTTCCTGCCCATGCCGAGAAACATACCGAAAGCGTGAAATTAGAAAGAAGGAAAAAGTACAGGGCGGCCGACCGACCAACATCCTACAAGACGATCCCGGTTCCCCAAAGGCCCAAAGGGAACAATTAGGTAGTAAATGATGACAAGGTGCAGATCCAGCCGGACTTGGCTCCTCTTAGCATCACACCCTTTTCTTTCTTTTTTACTGCCTCTCTTGCCCCGTTGCTGATCTTCCCCATCCGTGCCCGTTCGGAAACCCACAGTCCACACCTGATTTAATCAGCCATTACTACTACGTGATGGTGCGCAGCGTCTCCAGGTCGTGGGTTCATCAGAGATGGGGGCGGAGGGGCCATGGAGTGACGGCAGCAGCAGCGGGTCACAGCAGGCAGCCAAGCACACGGGTACAGGCAACTAACTGCAGGACTTCATCACCACCACGCCGAAAGGGAGCGGAAGACATCATCACAATGGCAAGCAAATATTGAGCCTACCAAACGTCATAATCTTGTTACTGCAATAGACGTGCACCAACAAAAAGTCACGAACCAGCCAGAGGGGCACATCCTTTGGCGATATCAGTCTGGTCCAATTTCATGGGTGGTCAATCTGCGGTAAGATAGAAAAAGAACCGGGCTAATCATCTCTTCTCATCGCGAGACAACTCCAATCTGTGGTTTTTGTGTGTCTTCATCTTCTCAAAAAAAAGGGGTTCCCAGGTATTGCATTGCCTCTTCGCTCTCATCACCTCCCCTCCCTCTTCACACATCAAGCCACAACAGGTCAAGCCCTTCCTTGCCTTCCCATCCTACTCCCCCCCCCTGCTCTTACAACCCCTGATCGCCTTATTGTACAAAAATCAGCTTTTTACATAATTCACCGCAAGCCTTTTTTGCTTCTCTTGAGTGATGGTTTTTTTTGTGGATGTTGTTTTGTATGAGGGTATGTTGCTGTCCTTGCTTCTCCCCAAGTCTGGCCCCTCTATCGTCTTTGCGTGTAGCAATCTTGCTTTGTGTGATGTTACTTGTCTCTGGGAGCACTTCTATAAATGCATGTTCCTTGTCCTCCACACGAGAAGAAAAGGAAAAAAAAAGGTAAAATCTCAGTGACAGCCTGCGTCTGTAATGAGATGCGGTATTCCAATCGACCAGAACCAGTTAAGCCGTAAAATCATTAGTCGGCGTATTAGGAAAGTGAAGGATAGTGGCGAACTGAGGACGCGATTGGACGCTTCATCACGACTCGACGCACTATTAGTTGCCGGAACCGCCGGGTCCAGGTGTCCGCGGAGACCAGGAAGGTGACTGTGAATGTATTAGAGGTTGCTCAGAAACATCAGTTAGTGGAAATGTAGCTTACAGTCGGCGAATAGCTGGGGCTGGTCGGAGACTGCTGTGCTCCCGGAGTCTGTTGGAAACTCGGGCTCGTAGGCGAGTACTGAGCCGGTGAAGTAGGAGACCACGTCGGCGACGCAGGAGAGTACGACGGCGATGTGGGACCAGCCCCGTGGAGGTTGGGAGATGCAGGGCTGTAATTTGGACTGGCGGGCGAGTAGCTTGGTGATGTGGGCGACGCATACTGGGCCGGCGATGTCGGGGAGTAGTGCCTGGGCGAAGAGGGAGATGCTGGTGAGTAGCTTGGCGACGTCGGGCTGTAGTTCGGGCTTGCAGGGCTGGTAGGCCGGAGCATAGGCGATGTCGGCGAGAAAGATGGCGACGAAGGGCTGAACTGGGGTGAGGTAGCCCCGTAACGCCCGGCAGCACCGTCGATGAGTGGTGATGTGGGTGAGTAGCCAGCGTTGGGAGACGAAGGCGAATATCCGCCATATCCACTGCTGAATGGCGAAGTGGGCGACGTGCTGAACGGGCTTGTCGGTCGTCCAGGGCTAGCACTCGAGTAAGGGTTGACAGACCCAATGCTACCAAATCCACCACCGCCGTATTCGGTGCCGAAACCAGTGGGAGAATCCGAGCCAGCACCGACAATTGGGGAGAAGTTGCCGGCGGCGGGCGAGCTGAGAGACATGTATCCGGAATCGGCCATGGGAGATCCAGAGTCGTACGGCGTGGCAGCACCGCCAGCCTCGCCGCCCTTGACCGGCATACCGGGCATGAGACCCATGCGCGAGTTGTCGCTGATGACGGTCTCCAGCATCTTGGGGTCAAGGAGAACGTCAAAGTGACCAGTTCCCATGGGGGCCATCTGACCAAGCATGACGTTCTCAGAAATTCCACGGCAGTCGTCCAACTCACCGACAGCTGCGGCCTCGAGAAGAATTTCCACAGTCTCTTCGAAGGAACAACGCATCAGAGCACCAGTGTCGGCTCTGTTGATGCCGTGACGAGTGACGGCGGAGATAGTGCCTCTATACGTCATGACGTCACAGAGAAGAGCAAGATGTCTGTGGTTGACGTAGGAACCGTCGAAGGCAAGCACCTGAGTCAACTCACGAATCAAAGCCGCTCTGGCACCCTCGATACCGAAGACTTCGACAACTTGCCACAAGTGGTTGGTGTAAGTGCGGTTGGAATCGACGCCATCAACTGCCAAGACCTGGCGCAGAGCTGTTCCAGAGGTATCCAAGTACCATTCTGAGCAACGCTCGTCGGCTTTGGCAGCTAGCAGGGCTCCGTCTTCGGTCTCGATGAGCTTAGTCTCCTTGTTTAAGAAGGCTCTCTCGATGCCCTTGACACCGCGAAGGGAGAGAGTGTCAAGCAAATGAGTCTCAAGTCTCTTCAACATGACATCGTCCTCAATCTTCTTCTCTCCATCTTCGTCCTTGTCATTGCCCGCATGCATAGGACGGATACGGATGATTTGCTCTTCAGCGTTGTTGTCACTGAAAATGACAGCAAGATCATTGGGGTATTCCTCCTTGATGCGCCTAGCAACGTCTTCAACAGTCAGCTCCTTGTCAAGAAGCTTCTGGCGGTCCAGAGTGAGACGAAGCAGCCATCGAGATTGGTCTTCCGTCTTGTCGTGCGATTCGTCGGGGATGAGGTAATAAGACTCAACCATATCCAGATCATCGGGAATGTTAGTCGAGGTGATCTCAGGATCGTAGTAAATCTCGGTGACTGCAGTGACGGAACGCAAAGTCGTGTGCTCAACTGTGCTTCGAAGGGCCTTGGCAGCCTCTTGACTGGCATTGTCCTCACCACTCAAGTACACCACCATCGAAGGAGTCTTGATGTTCTGAGCCAAGTTAAGAATTTCCTTGAGACGAGGGACACCGAGAGTGACGTTCTTAGAAGAGACACCAGCGAAATGGAAGGTATTCAGCGTCATCTGGGTGGCGGGCTCACCGATGGACTGGGCCGCAATGACACCAACCATCTCTCCAGGACTGACAAAGGCTCGATCCCAGCGGGCCTCCAGCTCTCCCAAAACGTGTTCAAATGCCATCTTGTTCAGGCGCTGCTGGCAAGCAATACGCTTGAAAGCGAGTCGAGAGCGAATCTGTGCCTTGAAAAGGATCGTGGCACTGTAGTCAGCCTCCTTGGAGATATCATCGTTGCCGCGAACGATGGTCATTCTGTTGAGCATGGCCTGTACAGCGGGGATGACATCTTGCGGCCGCAAGTCGCTTCGCTGGAAATCTTCGACAGCAAAGAGCTTCTTGGAAGTCTCCATGAGACGAATCAGGTTCAAGGGTAGTTGCATGGTCTCATCATCCTTTCTCTTGAAGTTGATCTCGCGAACTTGCTTGCGATCAGAGAGCAAGGCATCAAACTCTTCATCTAGAAGCTGCTGGACCGCCGGGTCACCTGCAATTTCGTTGCCATACTCAAGCCACTCAAGCTCTTCTGGCCTGTTCTCGTCCATGACGTCCAGGCGGAAGCGGTCGGCGAACTTCTTGTGGGACATGTTGAGGTGGTCCATACGCTGCTTCTCGATGTAGATGGCGTCCAGACCGTCTTCACCGTACAGAAACTGGAGGATATCACCCAGAGAGTTTCTGACGGTACCGTCGTACTTGGCACTGACGTCCTCAAGCGCCTTGACGAGACGACGCTGGATGTAACCGGTCTCGGCAGTCTTGACAGCAGTATCAATCAAACCTTCTCTACCAGCCATGGCGTGGAAGAAGAACTCGCTAGGCGTAAGACCACGAAGATACGAGTTTTCGACAAAACCACGAGCCTCTGGTGAGTAGTCATCCTTTGTGAAATGCGGGAGAGTGCGGTATTTGAAGCCGAAGGGAATGCGCTTTCCTTCGACAATTTGCTGTCCGACCAGGGCAGTCATCTGAGAAATGTTGATGGATGAACCCTTGGAACCGGACGAGGCCATGGTAACGGCGTTGTTCAAATCCTTCAAACTCTTCTGTGTGGTGGTACCAGCCTTGTCGCGAGCGGTGTTGAGGGCCTTGGAAACCTTGCTCTCGAAAGTCTCACGGATGTTCATACCAGGTAGAGGCTCCAGCTCGTTAGCAGTAGCTTGTCTTGTGAACTCCTCGACCTCGGCCTTGTGCTCATCAATGTGGATCTGGACCTTCTCGATGGTGATCTTATCGGGAATGGTGTCACCGATACCGATACTGAAGCCGTTATGCAACAGCCAGTAGTTAACTGTCTGCTGAACACCGACCAGGAACTTCATGGCTGCCTCAGGTCCATGCTCGTTATAGACGATGTGGACGATACCACCACTGGCGGCACCGATGTTTTTCTTGGAAAGCAGACCGTACATGATCTGTCCCGACTGAATCAGGAGACCCTCGTCTTTGAGTGGATTCTCCTCCTTCGAATCAGGTGCGCTGTGCAAGCTGACAATGTTGGGAACTGCCATGCTCATAATCTGTTTACCAGTCCATCTTGGTCTAGGCCGAATGATGGCGGGTTGAGGAATGTTCCCATCCCAGTTGGGAACCCACAGCATGATGTTCATGACCTGCTCCTTGGTGAGGAACACGTCACGACGACAGAGCTTGTAGGCACCAGCAAGAGTGTCTTGCACGATACCCATCAGAGGACCGTTTCTTTGCGGTGAAACGATGTTGATGGGGACAAGGCAGAGCTCCTTGACTTCGGCTCTCGTCTCTTCACTTTGGGGTACGTGAAGGTTCATTTCGTCACCATCGAAATCGGCGTTGTAGGGTGAGGTGACGGACAAGTTCAGACGGAAGGTTGAGTAAGGCATGACGCGTACTCTGTGGCCCATCATGGATTCCTTGTGCAGAGATGGTTGACGGTTGAAAATAATATAATCACCGGTAATCAAATGACGCTCGACCTTCCAGCCGTATTCCAGAGAAATCTGTCCAGCTCTGCGATGATGGCGCAGATCAATTCTCGTACCGTCGGAGCGGATGACGTACTTCGCTCCTGGATGTTCGTTGGGTCCGTTTTGGACAAGCTCGTGAAGTCTGCCGATGTTGTACGGAGTGACGGTCTCCGGGTAGGTCAGAGTTCTGGCGATACTCCGAGGAACACCAACCTCGTCAAGAGAAAGGTTGGCATCACCAGTGATGACAGTACGCGCTGAGAAGTCGACACGCTTTCCCATCAAATTGCCACGAAGACGACCCTCCTTGCCCTTGAGACGTGCACGAATAGCCTTGACAGGACGACCGCTTTTTTGCAGAGCACGAGGTTGACCGGCAATGTCATTGTCCATGTATGTGGCAACATGGTACTGTAACAGCTGCTCGAAATCTTGCGCAATGTGTGCAGGTGAGCCTTCCCGGATGGCTTGCTTGACGTTGCTATTGGCTCGAATGATATCACCCAGCTTGTAGGTCAAATC
The DNA here is from genome assembly GCF_001831195.1 of Colletotrichum orchidophilum. NCBI lineage: Eukaryota > Fungi > Ascomycota > Sordariomycetes > Glomerellales > Glomerellaceae > Colletotrichum > Colletotrichum orchidophilum. Next base: position 34,851 of record NW_019173074.1, read on the forward strand.
ATCTTCGTTTCTGAGTCCTTGGCCGGTTCCGTCCATGGAAATACTGGGACGCACGGGCGGGGGCGGAACAGGAAGAACGGTAACGATCATCCACTCTGGGCGAGCGTACTCAAGGTTGAGGCCCATATCTCTCAGATCGTCATCACTGATGCGACGCAAGATGTTGTGGGCCATCTCTGGAGTGATTGGAGGCTCCTCCTTCTTCTTGACGCCGTCTTCACCTTGAGCTTCGTACTTTGCAATAAGCTGCAGAGCCTTGTGCCGTACTCTAGGTTGAATGTTTCCACAGCCACCGTGGTTGACTGGGGCCTGCTTCATGTTCAGGCCATACTCTCCATCGTCGGGCTTCTGCTCCTTAACCTCGTTTTCGCAACGAGTCTTCTTCTTGCAAATGTTCCAGATGCGGTTGAAGCGAACCTTGGGGTCTCTCGTGTTCACAGCTTGGAGAAATTCAGGGTCGCTCTGAGAAGCCAGGTTAGCACAATCAAGTCAAGGCGGCTGTCAGACATCGTAGAGTAGACTAACTCTGTCGGCCAAGACTTTGCTGCAATTATGGCAGACGATCTCCAAAACCTTCTTGACTTTCTTGATAAAGCCAGGATGGTAGACGGGCTTCGCCAGCTCGATGTGGCCGAAATGTCCAGGACATTCGCCCATCGCCTGGTTGCAGGTCTTGCACTTGAACTGCCGATCGATGGAGCCGAGAAGAGGATCGTTGAGACCGCCGTCGCGAGGCTTCGTCCGCGTCTCGTCCATGGTCTCAGGGTAGACACAGTGGCAGACGCTCATATTCTTGATCTCCTCAGGAGCCATGAGGCCAAACTGAATCTCCTCGACCGTCTTTACCGGCGCACTCGAGTGCGTGAAGTAAAGGTTCGCCATATTGACAGTTATTTCGATGTCGTTGGGAAGGAATGTATCGACGGGAATTCACGAGATAGAGTGTAAGAAAGCAGGCAGGAGTCGCCGATAGTCGTTACGCGATCCGAAGACGTCGCAGACAAGGCGCAAAAAAAATCGGGCAGCGGAAATGTATCGCGCGAAACGCTTTTCGAGATGAAAAAATCGGGCAAGGTCGTCTATCGATGGCGCTCTTGACTACGCCAATCCCCGGCCAGCGGCCCAGGAGAAGGTTCCACTGATCCTCCCAATCGCCGCCACTTTTGGTGCGTCGAAGAATCGAAAAAATCTCGCGGTCGTATCGAGTCGTGTATCGTGTCGGAAATGAATGTGCGGTCCAGGGGCGCGATTTCCGACGCGCGTGGTGATTGTCGATGCGTGGATTGACGGAGTTGTAGATGTGAAGACCGTGGAGGCGAAAGCGAGGAGCGAGGTCAGAAACAAATCTTGCCTCCAGGCGGCTGGCGCAGCCGGAAAGTATACGCTAGCCGGATTTGGCAGTCACCCTCCTTTCCCTTCCTCAGGCTGGATACGCGTGCCCGAGGTCGATGGTATCCACAAAAGTCATGAAACAGGGTGCAATCACCGACGGACTTAAGTACTGATACACTTTCATAGGCCAGAAGAAGACCTCCAGTCGGAGGAAGTCGCCTAGGTATTGTGCGAGGAAAAAAGGCTGGATCAGGCCGATGAGTCAAAAATTCCTGCTGAGCCTCTGCAGCGGTAAAGACAAGGTCGGCGTTGACAAGCATTGATGGCTGAGAAGCCTTTGAGACTCGACTCTCTCCCTCTGGCTGGCATTTCCTCCGTTGGCTAGGGAAGTACTGTCATTATTAAGCAGCTTCAAGAGCTCTGGAGTCTGGAGTCCTAGATCGTTCCCATTTACATCACTGCAAGCCCCATCGCGCTAAACTCCGCGCAGGGATCTGCACACCAACGAAGCTCGTCCCATGGCGGCGCGATCCAACGCCATGTCCGCGTTTTGTGTCTGTGTACGGATAGAAATCAACATCAACGACTTGGGGTATTATTTATCTTCATCTTCTCCGACCTCTTCCACCAATCCTTCCCTTTCGAGAGGTCATCTTGTCTTCTACGACTTCGCTGTCTGGTATCTCGCCATCCGCACCCGGACTCCTTCTCCGCATGGTTCCGGTAGATACCGCCACGAACTCTTCCTCGCTGTCGCTTTCTCCGAGGTCGAAGAGTATCGGCATGCGGAAAGCTCCAGCGTCGCTGATGTGCCCGTTGACGACGATCGAAGTAACGACGTCCACTTCCTCGTCCTCCGCGTCCAAACGCCTCTTCTGCAGCTCCTCCTGACCGTATATGTCAAATTCGTCCTCCAGTTCCTCGTATTCCTGGTTCTCCTCGACCTGGGCAAAGTCGGGCGCAAGCCTGGACCACTTCTGCTCGGGTATGACAGACCAAATGTATATCCTTCCCGTCTCAAGACCGCACGTTGCGATGAAGGGTCGATCCGGGTGCCATTCGACTACTCCCTGTTCTTCCTTGGGGCCATCTAGTATTCTGATCAGGCCTGTGCTACCCATTCCCCTATCCCAGACATATATTTCGTGGTTGTTATATGTTGACGCCGCGACGTACTCGGAGGCTGAACTGAATGTGACGTGGTTCCACGACAGCCTGTTGACTTGGTCTGAAAATTTGTGTTCCTCCGTGAAATGTATCGTGTCCAGATCGAGGTCTTCAGCCGCGAGGTTTGGGATATGGAACGTTCTGACAATACGGTCTTGGGCGTTGATCAGGAGGACCCTTCCAGAGTTGTTCAGGCGCAATGTCGTGATCACACCGCTACAGGGCTTTTCTGAGTATATAGTCTTCCTTGTCTTCGCGTCAATGACATTGATCCATCCCTTGTTGGTTCCTGCCAGTATATGCTCTCCCGTAGATGTAAAAATCGTGACGGTGGTCATCTGTTTCGCGTCGTCTTTCAACTGTTTCTCGGTAGGTTCTCCGTCAATGTCGGGGCGTTTCGGTGCCGAGCTGAGAGGATATTTGATATCAGTTACGTCTGACACATCGACGAGTATCGGTTGCTCTTCGAATATCGAGGCCACAAACTGGTGACTTGATATGTTAGCGCAAATCGTCAACTTCACAAGGGAAACAAACGGGCTATCCAACTCACTGATTGAAGGGATTGAGCTCCGCGATGTATGCCGGAGCCCGGAAACGGACCTCACGATACCGTTTGCCATCTTTCAAATCCCACAACACAGCTTTCCATCCTTGGCACGCCGACAGTAGGTAGCGGCCGCACCTTGACCAACTTAGAGAAGTGATGCTTCTGTGGTGGCCGCGCATCTTCCTCGCTACACCCATCGTCTCGATATCCCAGATGACTACTGTGCCGTCCACCCTACCGGAGGCCAGAAGGTCGCCTGATCGATTGAAGCGCAGGCATGTCGAATGGCCGGACCGAATGGTGTTGGTATTGTTGATTGCGTTGATCGCCTCGACCGCGGCGATGGCCTCGTTCTCTTCGTTACTGAGAAGGAAGTTCATGGTCGCGGATACCTAAGCTACTGCCGCGAGCTGGCAATCTCGGGAACACTGTGGGCGTCGGGCTGAGGAATGTTGGGATGATGCAGGTTGCAAGCTTGACCTGAGCTCGGTTCGCAGAATAATTGTTGGAGTGGCAGCCGTGCGCATGCGACTGCTATTCTTGCGCCTGCAAGGCTGAGATGCTCTAGGGACCAGGCCCCGCAATTTTACCACAGGTACCTCTCTGAGTCTGCGCCAACTCAAAAGGGCATTTTCGGGCAACAGAGTGCTAGAGGCAATCGGATGAGCCAAAGACAGAGTATTAACAAAGGGAGGGTGAAGGGGGGAATGACCGGGGGCTGATTCCCTTTTTAAATGTCCAATGTGTTAAAAATACCATCAATTAGACATGTAGACAAGATCAAGAGGGGCAGAAGTTGAGGTTGTAGGGCCAGAAGGGGATGTACTGTTGCAAGAGCTATTTCTTCTACTCGAGCGCAATCCGAGGTATTCATGAGGGTGCTTTTTTCCGGCTTTACTGGCTTCGGGGGTCAAAATAAATGAGATCCAGCTTTAAAGGGAAATCATTCATTTAAGCTGGATTTTCATGGGGATATAAGAAAACCTGGGTGATAATTGTTGGAAGCTCTGATGGGAAGTAAGAATGAACCGCTTTCTGCCGATATCCCTGATCCTTGCACCCATCCCAGCTCAAATTGGGACCCCGCTGAAGCAGCGGCAGAAGTTAGAACAACCCCTCCCCCGCCATCCCGTCTGCATGTTGTCTGAAGGACGTCTCCAGCGCTGCGACAGACCTCAGACGGTTGATTTTGTCCCTTTGTCAAAATGGCCAACTCAAAGTGAAAACTCATGTTCCCTTTCCCTCCCCGTGGAATTTCATCTGACTCCAGACAGATTTGAATACGTCAAGAGCTTCGAGCAGCCCGACTTCTTGTTGCCAAACACCTGGATCGTCGTCCGCATAGATGGGCGAGGTTTCACCAAGTAAGTTAGGGAGTGAAGAGAAAGGAAACAATATTCTGGCCCAATTCACCTCTGACGATACTTCTTTACATCACGCAGACTCTGCGCAAAGTATGCGTTTGAAAAGCCGAACGACAAGAGGGCCCTCGACCTCATGAATGCCGCCGCCAGGGTCGTCGTCACCGAGCTTCCAGACATCACCATCGCCTACGGCGTCAGCGACGAGTACAGTTTCGTGTTCCACAAATCATGTACCCTCTTTGAGAGAAGGGCCAGGTAAGCGGGCAGCTCCTCTCCAAACCACTCACTTTTGTTTCGGTATCGAGGTGCATGCTTAAAATTGTTTAGCAAGATCTCAAGCACAGTCGTTTCAACATTCACCGCAAACTACGTCCACTTGTGGTCGCAGTATTTCCCTGATACCCCGCTCACCGCGCCTTTGCCGGGCTTCGATGGAAGAGCCGTATGCTATCCTACCGTGTCAAACTTGAGAGACTACATGAGCTGGCGCCAAGTCGATTGTGAGTGCTCTCTTGAGTCGTTCATGCTCTGTCCGGGGCTAATAGACTCGGAGGCCACATCAACAACTTATACAACACGACATTCTGGGCTCTGATCCAATTAGGCGGCCTCGACAACAGAGAGGCAGAGAAGCTCTTGGCGGTGAGTCTCCTCTCTCTTGATGCTTTCCGATGAAACTCACATAACCTTTTCCCAAGGGGACCGTCTCCGGGGACAAGAACGAGATCCTCTTCTCTAAATTCAAGATCAACTACAACAACGAACCCGAGATCTACAAGAAAGGCAGTGTAGTCTTCCATGACGTAAGTTGTTCCATGATTTTTTGTTCCAATTCATCGGCGGAATATGCGAGAAGAAATCGCCTTACTAAGACGCTCTCTCTTTTCTTCATAGTACGAGCTCGTCGAACCGGGGACCCATAACGCCACGCAGGCGGCAGATGCCCTCGCGGAGCCGGTGCAGCAGAGCAAGACGCAAGCGGACAAAGACAAGAAGAAGCGAAGCAAGGCCCGCGTCGTCATCGAGCATCTTGACATCATCAAGGACGACTTCTGGGATAGGAGGCCGTGGCTGCTATCAAACAAGCCAGGGAAGACTCCCAAGGAGCCCTGAACTCCACCAGGCGTGGTTTGAAACTTCAAGTCCACCATTGTTTGCGCTCAAAACCCCCTGGGTATACTTAGGGAGAGAAACAGAGGCAGAGAGACGCAGACAGGCGTTGACCCGCAGATATGGGCAGACATAGAGAAGCGAGAGAGGGGGCGGGGCAGGAGACATTGGGACCCAAAAAGAGATATGAGGTCTTGCTCTACACCTCCCAACATTTCACAGGTTTGGTGTATCATTCAGCACTTGAGATGAAGGTTTAACTAAAAAGACAAAAAAGCTCAACCACTGTTCGATGATTGAGTTCCAACAATTGAATTATACTCGGTGAAGCGGCAGTCAGAGGCCACGATAGAGTCTTTCCGCCTTTGCGGCCCAGCTAGACAGCATGGCCTTTGTCGCCTATCACTGCTTCTGGATATTCCTTGCGCCAAATAACGTCACCCAATTTTGTTGACAAAATCGCTTTCCCACCGCCCTAGCCCTCTCCTCGAAGCCGTAAAGCCGATGCTCACTTGGGTCGGCTACCTGGCCCTCATTCTAGCCAAAGTAGTACGGCGGTGGTTGTCTTCGACCCGGCGAAGAGGGGTATGTACAACTCGTTGCTTGTTTTCGGTCCAGAATTCTCCAGTCAACATCAACTGAACACTCCCTTCTTGGCCTTCTTCGCTTCCCTCTTGGCCTTCTTCATTTCCCTCCTCGCCCTCTTTTCCTCTTTCGACTCCTTCCGATCCCTCGGCGAAGAGCCCTTCAGATTTAGGACCTTCCTTACGGCTCTGTCAGACCTCCTCGCCTCCCTCGCCGCTTTCCTCGCCTTCTTGGCAGCCCTCCGGGCCCTCCTCTCCTCTTTGGTCTCGCCCCTCTCTTTCTTCTCTTTAATCTTCACCACTCTCCTCTTCACCTCCTTATCTTCGCCCTCAGAATTACTCGTCCCCTCCGCCGCCGTATCCTCGCTCTCAGGCGTAGAAGCGCCGCTCGCCTCCTCGTCTTCCTCCTTGACTTTCCTCTCGTGCTCCTGTATCGTCCCCTCCAAAAACCCGCCCCTCACAAAACTCGCATATAGCATCCACTTGCCCCCCGATACCTTTTCAATTTGGTTCAGCCGCCCCTGCGTGACCGTCTGCGTGACCTGCCCCTTCTTGGACGTGTCCAAACCCTGAAGCTGCTCGTCAAAGGCGTTCATCCACCACGTGTCGCTCGTGAAGTGCGCCTTGGTGCCCAGGCCCTTTGTATTGTCCTTGCGATTCAGAAGGAGCGGCTTCGCGAGGCCGATCGAGTCGTCCGTCGCGTGAAGGGAATGGCCCTTTCCGCGCCACCCCTGCGCCGAGAGGAGGGCGTGCGCGTCCATTCTTTCTTTTCCGGCCGTGAGTTTGGTGTGTATATGTGATTTCTTTTTAAATCGTTTCGATGGGAATTTTCGAGTAATTCTTAAATTCGGGACGGTGTGGTGATGGAAATTTGCAGAATAAGATTTGCCGATCGGCTAGAGGGTGTCATGAGCGCATGGGAGACTTATACATGGCTGAAGATTCATTTGATTCTTCTTCGTTGGTGGGTTGTCGATGGAGGGAGGATCGCGACGAGGCGCTCGGTCCAAAAGTGGTTGCTGAACTGGAATTTTTCTGTTCTGCCGTGCTTATCTTATCTTAGCCTACCAACCCAACCCCACCAACATCAATGATCAAACCAAGCGACGACGCCTGAGCATTTTCAATGTTATTGCCTCGATGACAGAAAACGTAGAGCTATTAGGAAGTGGTATCTAATTGTCACTCCAATCAATGGACTCATGATACGGCCTAGGTTTGATGAATCCTAGCAAACTAGCTTGGTGTTCCCCTCAAAAACGGTAAAAACCGGAGATGAATGGCAGAGCAAAAGCACTGTGCTTTCAGTCTGCGTCGCCAACCCAATGGTGTAGTACCCATTCGACTTTGAACGTTTCTTCGTTGTTGAGGTATCTGAACTAAACACTTTTATAGCTCTCCCCTCTATGATTGTACAAGCAAATGCCCCCTTTTTTGGTGTCCCATATGCATCCCGGAAAAAAATTTACGCCTTAACCTTCTTGGCCGCGGGTTCCGCTGCGGCATCATCCAAAGCACGCTTCTCAGGCTCGCCAGCAAGCTCCCTCTCCGCCTTCTCGAACTTGGCCTGCTCCTCAGCCGTCAAGTTGGGCAACAGCGGCTTCTCCTCACCCTCCGTAATGTTCAAGTGGAAAGTACGAATGATGGAGTCGGCATCGTCAATGGCAATCGGCCTGACGTCTGCCAGGGCCTTGATCTTCTGAGTGACAATCTTGACCTGGGCGTCGGTCATGGTGAGACCAAGCTGCTCAACACGGCTCTTGATGGCGTTCCATCCAGTCAATCTTGATGCGAAGTGGACGTATCTGCTCATGCCAAAGTCGGCGGGGTTGATGATCTCTGCACAATGCGTTAGCCACGTCCGTGGTTCCGAAACAGTTCCAATCAACATACCATATGTGCTAGGGTTGTTAAGAATGGCCTTGGCGTGAATACCGGCCTTGTGGGTGAAGGCACAGAAACCGGTGATGTAGTTGTTGAATGGAATGTTGATCTCGACAGCTTCGGCGACAAGATCCTCAAGCTCCTTGAGTTTGTGCAGCTTGTACTTGGATTTGGTGTAGTCGGGAGCGGCGACGATCATGCGGGCCATCAGACCACCGAGGGGGGTGATACCGTTGCGCTCACCGATACCGATGACGGAGGTGTCGACTGGTAGCAAAATGTCAGTAGGTGGAGCACAAAGCTATCGGGCATTGGACTCACTGTGGGTAGCACCGGCCTCGAGCGCGCAGTAGGCATTAGCGATGGCGCATCCAGTATCGTTGTGGAACTATTCGAGTATTAGCATTCAATTTGCGCTGTCGCCTGAGCCAAGCGGCTTACGTGAGTCTCAATATCGCAGCTGACGACACCTCTCAGGGTGCGGACAAGGTCGTACACTTGTCTGGGGCTGGCGCAGCCGACGGTGTCGGCAATGCCGACTCTGTGAACACCAACCTTGTCGACGGCGCTGTAGACGGAGAGCAGATCGACGAGGTCGGAACGGAAAGAGTCCTCAGATGAGAAGCGAATCTCGAGGCCCTTGGACTTGACGAACTGGATAACCTCAATGGCAGTGTTGATGATGTAGGTCATGTCCTTGCCGTGAGAGTGCTCGCGGAGGTACGAAGAAGTGCCAATGACGACATCGACACCGTCAACACCGGTCTCGACAGCGAGGCGGGCGTCGTCCATCTGTTCAATGTTAGTCTTTGCTTTGTTGAGGCATGCCGAGGCAGGGGCTCTTACGTGGCAGCGGACATGAGTCAGGATCTTGGACTTGAGGCCGAGCTTGCAAATTGCTTCGCAGTCCTTGCGTGACTGCTCAGAGGCAGCGGGCGAAGTAAGCTCAATGTAGTCGACACCAAAGTCGTCGAGGGCCTTGGCAATCTTGATCTTGGTCTCCGTGTCGAAGAAGGCGTTGGCGAACTGCTCACCCTCCCTCAGAGTGGACTCGACTGTACGTCACAGGTCAGTGGGTGACCCGAAAGAAGACCATTCTGGCATAACACACTAATCTTGTATCTGTCAACGTTGCTGAGGAAATCGCCAACCGGCTGGTACGGGTTGCTGTGCTTCTGCTTGGTCTATATCGTCGGGGTCAGAACAATTCGTCATCGTTGCCGCGGGAGCGGTTTTCGGAGGCGATTGATGGCTCTTACAGGAATCGCAGTGAAGCCGGGGTGGTCTAAAGGAAATAGAGTCAGTCGTCTATCGACAGCAGCGTCCTGCGCAAGAAGCTGCGACACATACCAGCCTTGATGCCGTTGGCTGTGCCATTGGAGCCGTTCGCATGGCCATTAGAGCCATTGGAGTGGCCATTGGAGGCCGGGACGTCAGGAGTAGGGCACATCTTGTATGTTCATGCACAGTATGTCGCGTAATGGATTGAATTGTTCGAAGGGAAGTATACCAATGCCCCAGATGGTGGTGGGATTTATAGACAGATTTTGAGCAAGTTGAGTCACAGTTTAAAAAAGATTGGGAAGACGGACGGAAGGCCAAAAGTATATATGTAAGGAAAAACCGAAAGTTCAGAAAAAAAAAAAAAAAATAGCAGACCGGGCAAGGCGAGGCGGTACGCAACAAGGTGTGGATTGGGCGGGATGGCCAGTGATGACCGAGGACGGCGTTCGCTGCTCCCATGATCAGCCAGTCATTGAGCGGAAAAAAAGAATTTTCCCCATTCTTTGGCCCCGCTTGAGGCACATCCCCGAACGCGCTGCAGCACTGTGCCATTGACTCTTAATCAACAATTTTTCAAGGGCCTATCGTTACGTCTGTCCCGTCTGTACCCCGCTAGATGCCACCTGAAGTGGGTTGTATTTGACCCCTCTCATTGGAGGGATGCCTCTCCACACGTAGCGTAGGCCAATCAGCCCCCCGTTATCGGAAGATCGATCTCCCATTTGGAACCTGCACTAGTCCTCATGCGGTAATTCCACATGCTGCAGCTTGCCCGGGTCATGGTCCGTGTCCACTTCTGTGTCATCCTCAGTGCTGCCACCTGCTGATGGTCCTGCAGCAATGATGGCTCTGCGTGGGAGACACCGCCTTTCGTCCTCCTCCCCGAGATGATGTCTCTGCAGCCATTGTTGGCTGATTTGTGAGCGGCGAGAGGGGCCTGGGCTACCCGTTGACAAGGTTCCTGGAGCTGCAAGGTCAGCTACCTGGCGGAGCGCCGACCTCCTGCAGCAACGCGAAGGACAAAATGCGCTGCAGAGCGTTGTAATGATGCCATCCGATGCCATGACCTGACCAAACTGTCCGTCCTTGCAGATCAATTGGCAGAGTTGGACAGAGTTGGCCCGGCCGTGCGGCTACACGAGCAGTCGGAAGCGGAAGCTTCTGAGCCAGGCTTGCCTTGTGCCAACCAGCTACCACGCATTAAACATCAAGCCATCTGCCGCCAGCCCGGGCAGGATTAGTGATGCAAATTGCCGTGCTTAATTCGAAACCTAGCCGGGTATCTCGACAAATATGCTGATGCGAGAAATTTTTGTCATGCTTGCTCAGACACTGGAAAAATAATGCGAAGCCACAAGCCAGGTGGATATATATATATACACCTACTCGGGGCGTCGAACCCCAGCCAACACAGAGTTCCGTCGCCAGACCGTTGGGTTCGTTTTGTCGGATCCTCCGACTGCCCCCCCGTCCGCATTACCGATATCCTCTTACCTACAATGGTAGGCATCATCTGGCTGCCGGTTGCTGGGTGCTGGGGTAGACGCTGCTCCAGTTTTCCCACCTGGGTCCACACTTCAATAACGGATCCCCAGACGACGTCATGCAAGTATGACTCCTTGCGGTATCTTTAGTGTATCCGTATGTACCTATCAAACTATCTCTCATTTCGTCTCCGCAGGTTCCCAGCTAAATAATATCAGAGACAGATAGTATCGCATTCCTGCGGGAGAAGGATCACGACGGAGTTGCATAAACCAGGAATTCTGTGAGAAGCCTTTAGGCTACCTTGACAGCGAACAAATCTGTCATTCATTTATGTACTTCTCAAGGGTATGAGACATTTGAAAAGCTCATACATCAAGGCGAGCCCGGTGTTTACAAGTTCATTCTCCCTAGAGATAGGTATTTATTCTATAGTGTAGGTTTCATGGTGACAACCTGTGGGTACAACGCCACTCCAAGCCCAGAACCGAGAAAGAGTACCCAGATGGACGCGAGGCACGAAGACCGCAAGAGTCCATCGGAGAAAGCGAAATCCGTGACAACCAGTGAAAACCCGTTCCAACAACGAGTGCACAGACAATCCTTACAGATCATGTCACCGCCTGAGGCATGACGAAGATGAAATCATAAAGCCTCTTGCTCAAACGGACCAAATGTACTCACCATCCAGGTCACCTTTCCTGGCTGGTCCCACCAGCTTGGGTTGACCAGCGTCTTTCTCGCGCTGCTCAATGGTCTTCATCTCCACCTCCACGCAGGCGCCCATCAGTTTGTAGTCCTCTTCAACCAACGCCACAAGGTTTCGCATATAATGCTGGCCCTGGAACCCTCCCAGTTGCCGAACCTCCTGTTTGACCTTTTCCATTCGGTTGCCCATGGCCGCGTTTTGAGCTTTCTGAAGCGACGTTATAGCGTCCTCCTGTCTGGCATCACTCTCGGTGCGCTGCTGCGAAGGATATGGGGACTGTCGGTACTGAAGGTATTCCCGAGTCTGCTTGCGTTGATCGTCTTGGAAGTTAGATCTCTTACCCATCTGTTCAAGCTGGAGTTGCTGTCGCAGCTGCTCGCCCGGCAAGTCGGTGTGGACCAGGCCAAGTCGCTGGGGCAGATGATCGTAGAATCGACTAGCAGCTTGCGAATCAAGGACACGTTGGGTTGCATGAGGAACCTGGTGATGGCTCGCCTCTTGCTGACAGTTTTGGGAGTGCGTGTTGCGTGCGAACCCCATCTGTTCCGCATCTCTGAAGTGTCGCTGATCAATCTGCTGTCTCAAGCGTGCGTCTGCAGCTAGAAGGTCTCTAGTCGGCGGTGGCCCCATAGTTATCTGATTGGCACGGTGATCCATAGACTGAAAAGCTGTGGGAGACTGGTACTGAGCTGAGTCACTGGGCAGGGGTGTATGATCTGTACCCTCAGATAACAGATTCTGTAGGCGGGGATATAGACGAGATTCAACTCGAGGCGAAGGCGCTCGGGGGTCATGGTCTCGATGATTCAAAGTGGTCGCCGCAGGCGGCTGAGGTGTAGGTAGATGCAGCGACATCTGGTCGTCTTCAGGCCAAGACGGGATGGGCGGGTAAAAGGTGACCAGTCCATCGTCGGTAGTGTACTCTCGGAATCCGAGTGCGTTCGCCACAGAGACCGTTGTCGCGCTTCTGAGTTTGGCTTGATCCCAGACATCTTGTAGGGTCACTGGAGGGGCCCTTAGATTCGGAGTGGGAATACCATCATTGGCCTGATAGCTCCTCCAGCGGACTTGATCGATAGCCTGAAAGCCCGCCTGGTTTCCATAGATGTTGTTGGCGCCTAAAAGGCCGCCAGCCGGAACAGCTTGAATAGTGGTATCGGAAAACTCCTAGTTCCGGGGCACGTTGGCAAGCAATGTCATCGTCTCCACCTCAAAATCGGCACCACTTGGCAGCTTCTGTCCCTTAGGCAGAGCAGCCGCGACGGAGACCTCGATTTCATTGACGGTTCCAGCCTGGAGCTGGACGTCAAAGACTCTAGCGTTGACGGGAAGCACCTGTCCTTGAATGGGATGGAACTGATGTACAACCTGCCGGTTGACCGACACATAAAGTCGCCACTGACGCTCATCCTTTTCGAGAAACGTCGGCATCGTCGCAATAATTTGAATTCTCAACTGGCCGGCAGGGAGATGGACGGTCATAGACTGCTTGCACTCTCTCTCGAGGGGCAGCAAAGTGATCTCGAAGCGACCTCCAGCATTAATCATCGGATGGGTCTGGACAGTCAGATTGCTGATCAGTGCATCTGCAACACCTGCAAGCTTGATTAGCGATACCGTCATTTTCATGTTTTCGCGCCATACGTACTCTTGCCAGGGGCACGGAACTGCTGGTCCCACAAAGGCTTCGGAGGCGGCTGTGGAGTAGCATTCGCCTGCGGCTGAGGCTGCACAACTCCAATAGGCTGGAAGGTCGCGCTAGACAGGTTCGTCGTCTGCGACGCAGGCGGCTGAAAAGCAGAAGGGGTGCTTGGTTGACCGGGGGTCACTACAGGAGAAGGCCTTGTTGCGTCCTCGCGCTTGATGTTGTTCGCGACAGACGGGCTTGGGGACGCGGCCGACGTGCTGCGGAGTCTGTCCATCGCAGCTGAAACGGCTGGCAGTCCAACCTGGCGAGCGGTGCCGTTGGCAAGCGGCGCTTGATCATTGATGAGGACTCCCGCTGATTGAGAAATTGCGGGCGCGGGCGAGTCCGCGGACTCACTCTTGCCTCCAACATGGATGGTGATCTTCTTAGACGCCGTTGGCTGCTCGATAGCAGGCTGCTGGACCTTGAGCTTGATCTTGGGCTGCGAAGGCTCTGGCACAGCTGCCTTGGCCTGTTTCAATTCATCGGCGAAGAAGTCCTATCTTCATGTTAAAAGTCGAACTAGTTATCGCTGTGCAAAGAGCATACCTGAAGCTCCTGGGCAAGCTCGTAAATCTCACTTCCTTCTTCATTGTAGAAGAAGGCGTTCTTCCAGAGTAAGCTAGCTGTCTCTTCGAATGCCGCCCAGCTCTTCAAGTCGCTAGAGCCAGTGGCCTCGTTGCGACCTCTGACACCCTTGGTGATCTTTTGGAGCTTGCGGAGCGACATGGGCTCCTTGACGATCCTGTAGTAGTCTTTCAAAACCCGCGGGGGAAGGTTGACGAAGGGTTCGAAGTACGCTTCGGCCTCGCTAGTAGGTGCATTAGCATGACTAATAATCACGAAGAGACAGTCACTTACCCGTCTTCTTTCTGGCGAATCATCTCCTCCACGATCTTCTCTTGGGCCGTCTGGAAGTTGAGGCCCTTGTACGGAACGCCTTCGTACTCGTAGTCAGGGCGACTAGGCGTGACCATCCGTGCCTTTGATTTACGAGGAGTCGCGCCCTTGGACGGTCTACCGGGTCCTCTGCGACGAATGAGAATAGTCGGCTTCGAGTTCTGGCTTCCCTCGTCATCGTCCTCCTCGCCTTCTGCGTCGTCATCTTCCTCTTCATCATCCTCGTCAGCTTCGGCTTCCTCTTCCTCCTCGTCCTCGTCTCCATCAGCGTCACCCTGTTCCTCGGTAGACTTTGCGATAACCTGTGACTTGCGACGGCCAGGGTTTGATGGAGCGTCTTCCTCGTCATCTTCCTCGGCTTCATCGACGCGGTTGGCAGGTAGAGGGGTTGGAACCGCGGCATAGCCGCCTCTGGCATACGCGGGATTGGTCTTGGTCATGAAATTACTCAGAGCTTTGCGAACTCTCTCCGCATCATCGAACTGCTGAGTGTTGCGAGGGTAGAATTCCTTTGCGTTGGACACCATGCGTTTGAAGTAGCTTTCCAGCTCTGTAAGCGTGGAGAAGTCGCCATTGGTGAGCTTCCTTTCGATGATCGAGAGCGAAATCGGCATCCTCGTCTTCTTGTAATAGTCGGGGTTATTCTCTCTCGGGGGCAGCTTTTCAAAATAGCCCGCGACCTTGCGACCACTAAGAGAATTGGATGGTTAGAATACGCGAGTGCGTTTGATATGTATGAGAGATCTCTGCAATCGATGCCCAAGGCACTGAGAACCGATATGGAAACCGACTCTAGCTGTGCCTTGGTCGAGAGAAGGGTACGCATGGGTAGAGCTCACTTCTTATCTGCAGTCCGGCGTATCTGTTCAAGGAAGAAGTGGCCGTGTTCGGTAGTCGACTCGACCGTCTCTTGCTTGCTGAGATCGTATTTCTGCAACAAGAAAAATGATCAGTTTGATCCTTTAAGACCGGCGTCTAGCAGTAGATATCTGGTCGGGAACAGTGGGGAGAAGGGACGAAACGGGTATGATGGGAGGTAAATGCAGTCCGAACGATGGCCTAGTTGGAGACACATTCGGGGATCAATGGGGTGATGGTGGAATTTACTGTGAAGCCCTGTGAAGGGCGACGCAAGCACGAAAAGCTTCCATCGACAGGGTGAGGGGTGCATGGAGGATTATGGGGGACGATGAACACTCACCTCAGTTAGTCTCTGGCGCTTCGCAGCGCGTTCATCGGCTTCATTCGCGCCGTTGACGGCGGACGATCTCCGTTTGTTATCCATCAAAAACGAGTGGACAATGGTCGCGAACGCATGCGCTTTTTACTCAGAAAGTAACAAAGGGCTGCTGACTGGATTGTGTGTGCAATGGCTGGCGGCATGCGACAGCCTTTGAATGGAACAGCTGGTGGTGATGCTGCAAGTGCGACAGGTTTGCCGAAGCGCGTCGGTTTGTAGATGGAGACGGGTAAGAAAGGTAGGCTTGGGGCAAGGTTGTTGGCAGACAGGGCTGCAGACGGAGGTTCCTAGCGCAGACAAAAGCTCAGGTAGGCGGGTCCCCGGTGGTGTTGCAGCTCTCCCCAAGTTTTTCTCTCGAGCCAGGATGGGGTCAGCGAGATATCTGAGATGCCCAAAAAGCCTTGATAATCGAGGAGGAATATTGTTGGCGCGAAAAGCTGTCGCGCGATGGTGGTTCAGTCCTGGGGATGCTGGGGGGGGCTGTTCCGCAATTGAGAAGGAAGGGTTGAGGAGACGCGCTAGGATTTTCGGGACGGTGGCACTGGGTTGGCCTTACCAGTGACCACTCAAATTCGGAAGTTTGACTGAATGGCAGGAACATCCAGAAGCAGAAGGGACGAGGTTCCTTCCAAGCTACCTGGCGACTTCAAATTCAAGGTGCCTCAGGTATAGGTGCTGCCTTTTTCTTAAGGCGATATTTCTCACAGTTTGCCAGCAAAGCTCGACGGACGGGCTGGTGCCAGGTGGCGATGCTGCTAGGGTGGATGGCAGTATTAGAGTGGGCCGGCACCGTTGAGAACTGAAAAAAGGGCAGCAAAAAAGTTTCACCGCCCTTGGCGTGGACTCAGTCTCAATGAGGAGGGTCATTGGAGGGGGCCTCTCTAAAATGCAGTGCAGCACTCAGCTGAAGCTGGACTAAGGTACACAGCATCCCGAGTAGTTTAGGTGCCTTACCTTAGGTAATGCACGTTAAGTTACAGCACCTGAGTAGGTACCTACGGATACTCCGTCCAGACCAGGCCAGACCGAGCCAGGGGCGGAAGTTGCCGGCAAAAACGCCGCGGACCCTTGGGGCCAGCAGATGATGGCAGCGCTGGGGTTCGAAGTAGTGAGATCCAATTCGACTTTTGTTTACTGCTCCGTATCTTTCCCACTCTTTGAATAATAACCCCTCGATGTTGCGCGCGCCAGTCTTCCTCGAACACTATATTTCTGGCATCCAGCTCCCTCGCGACTTCCCATATCCTCCTCCGAGTCAGTGGTGCAGCTGAACTGTTGTTTCAGTGCCAATTCCTGCCTACCCCGCCTGCATCGTTGTTTACCTTTTTTTCTTCCCTTGTCTCTTCGCCTCCGACCTGGGTGTGTGTGGTCGCCTGACCTGCCGGAAGAACTGGACCTTTCGCGCCCTCAGACTCCTCTCTCGCGCCCCAGAGTATATTGCCAGTTTCCAGCAGCTTCGTTCGTCACTTGGCTCCTTCGTCCCTCTCAAACGAGCCACCCCGCCGGTCGCGTTCGCGGTTAGATACCGAGAATCGACGCCACCCTCGATCCCACAGACGCACACCCCATCACAAGAAAGACAAACCGCATCCGCTATGGATATCGACATGAGCCGCCGCAACAAGGTGCCGCGGGCTTTGTCTGATTCGGAGAGGGCCCGTTTGGACGAGTTCATCGACTCTATCCACTACTCTGCGCGGTAGGTTAACTTGTTGTTTCTCGCGCTCCCGTAATGCCATTCCACTCAGTGAACTAATCTGTTTGCCATTTTTAGATACTCTGATAGCGAGTACGAATACCGCCATGTGCAGCTGCCCAAAGCCATGCTCAAGGCCATCCCCAAAGATTACCATGATTCTTCCCACGGAACATTGAAGCTGCTCTGGGAAGAGGAATGGCGAGCACTCGGCATCACTCAGGTATACCCCGCGGCCTCTGCGGCTACTCTACGACGCGCAGCAGAACACTGACATTAGAACACAGAGCTTGGGTTGGGAACACTACGAGGTCCACGAGCCAGAGCCGCACATTCTACTCTTCAAGTCGGTATACCCCTCCATTGAGTCTGTCGTGATGTATTACTCACATTGGTGAAAATAGGCGCCCGCTCAACTACCAGCCTCCTCAGTGATCCGCATAGCGAGAAACGTCTCATTACCCTGCAAACGCAATGCAAATTCCCGCTCCCCGCCCAGCAGGCTGCTGCCTGGGCGATGCTCTCAACGACACGAATGACGGCCAATGATGATGGAACATTTCTCTTTAGAAATTCAGGAGAAGAGGTTGAGAGATGATGATACCTCGTCTTTTGCAGACCACGACACATGGTATAAAGACGGCGCATACCACTATGGTTATTGCATTTTCTTTTGGGTGGTTTGAGTCATCGGGGATCTGTTGGTGTTGGCTGCTTGCTGCATATCTTGGAAGTTGAGAAGCGGTCTGGTCTGTTGAGGTTTATTGTACAGCATCACGGCAATGGTCTATACCACACTGCCGCTGCCGCTGAGCCTCGCCAATTGATGCGGCCAAGGTCATCATCGACGGGCGAATGCTACGTCTGGAAAAGAAGGGACGGCGCGTCAGTTGTGAAGATGGCCACCGTTGGCTAGTACCTGCATAGCTGGACCGACGACAGTAATGAACAGAGCTGAGGAACCAGGGGATAGATACTTGAAGCTAATGCTGTGTTACAAGATGCAAAGATTCCCAGAATGGCAAGGGGTTTGTAGATGCCAATTTCACAGACATGCATACAATGTGAGAGCTTTGAATAATTGAATCTGAAATACAGTATGATGATGTCGAGGCACGGGCATGTGCCCGCGTCAATAAGCCACCCAGCATGATTATGAAAAGTTGGCACCACTCTAAGACGACAAGTAGACAGCAAATCCGAGTCCTGGAATATGCAGAACTGCTGTAGAGCAGTGTTTTGAGGTTGGGTGAGTCGCTCGTATTGTACGTAGCGGGGTGCTAAACGTCACTTTGTCAACAGTCCGAAGAACGGACATGATTTAGTCTTTTTTTTGCATCTGAAGTACTCGGTCGACACGTGCGAAATTGCAGGGAAAGGGCGGAGGACAGACGTATGACAGAGGCTCCGTGGTCTGCAATCGGCAAGTCGGCGGGATGCACCAAGCCGGAACGAGCTGGATGGCGGCGGCGGCATCCGAGAGACGAGCTGGAACGGCCATAACCTATTTTGGCGCCAGAGTGGTACCAGTTGGCTCCTGCATCTGCTGATTTTCCACCCGGAGAAGGACACCTTTCACCTAGGTTTGCTAGGTACTCGACACCACCCTCGCTTTCTCGTTTTTGCATTTGCCACACCGTGAGACAGCACACCGGCATTGAGAACTGTGGGGAGAAGTTTACGGGAGCCAGAGGGCGATACTCAGGCGTTTGCTGGGATCCTTTGATATTACCTTAGCAGCTGGTCTGGTGGTCGCATTTCAGGATCAGCCAATCCTCGCCAGATTAAGGAACGCGATAATTACCTTGAGGTACTTGGGGGCCCCCTCCACTACATATTAATCAGCTCTGGGGTTCCATTGTTGCTTCCACGTCTGCCTTCCTGCCATATTCGAATATAGTTGAGGACAGATTCGCATGACTCTACCAGCTTCCTTTGACAGGAAGCGTCTAAAAAGGCCCGGCAGTCCCATCCTTCCGGTATATCCCACTCTGCAACAACTCCGCCCTCTCTGCTCTATTTACATCACCTTCCCTTCATTTCAGTTGCCTCGATCGAGCAAAAAGAAAGAGAAAAAAACAGAGAAGAAAGGCTCGAGGCCCCGGCTTGTAACGATTGATAGTAGACACGACAACGCCCTTTCTGCCACTTGCGTCTCCATTGGAAGGCTTAAGACAAGAAACTGGATCGCCCCCATTTTACCTTTCATTTAACCTCCAACGCCCTCGGCCGTTTCTCCGAAACAAACCTCACCGAACTTTACTTGACCCTGCTTGAACGCTGTCGCATTCACACCGCAGCATAGGCAAGCCTCGGGTTCTACGTTGCAGGAGCCCGGACACTCGCAACGTTTCAGCCGAACCTTTGGAAACTTGTCAACTTTACCAATTACCTCCGTCAGATTTGGGCAAGCAATTCTACAAACTGGCAAACACCGGTTCTTGCTTTGCTGCTGCATATTAAACCCTCCGATTGAGCCACCGTCCGCGAAGCTACGAGCTTCTTCCGACCACCATGAAGTCTGCCAGCAGACTATTCTTCCTTTCTGTATTTGCACTTTGGGGATCTCCAGTCCAATGCGAGCGCGCCCAAGATGATTGTGCGGTATGCCGCCGTTTATTTCCTCCTTCTCTTCTCGAGGGCCTACGTCACCGCCGCAGTGTCCGAATACCGAATCTCCCTCTCTAACTCGTCGTACCAGATTTCCCCCAAGGCCATCGTTTCCGATGCATGCGCCTCCTACTCTACCCTCGATAAACTGAACACCAAGGTCAAACCCCTCGTCGACGACCTCACGAGATCGACCGACTTCTTCTCACACTACCGTCTTAACCTTTTCCACAAGAAGTGCCCTTTCTGGAACGATGAAAATGGCATGTGCGGCAACATAGCCTGCGCTGTAGAGACACTCGATAATGAGGAGGACATCCCCGAGGTCTGGAGGGCGAGCGAGCTCGGGAAGCTGGAAGGCCCGTTAGCAAAACACCCTCCTCGAAAAGTACAGGACGAGCGCCCCGAGCGGCCGCTACAAGGAAAGCTGGGGGAGGAGGTTGGCGAGAGCTGTGTGGTGGAGTACGACGACGAGTGTGACGAGCGAGACTACTGCGTTCCCGAAGACGAAAGCGCGAGCTCCAAGGGCGACTACGTCAGCCTCCTCCGCAATCCTGAGCGATTCACCGGATACGCTGGCATGGGCGCCGCCCAAGTCTGGGACGCCATCTACCGCGAGAACTGTTTCCAGAAGAGCTCGTTCCCGCACTCAGCATCCCTGGGACAGTCGCAGATCAGCCACAAGGGCCCCGCGGCGCAAGACTTCCGTCAGATCCTCGAGGCGGTTGGGCGCCAGCAGGCCCTGGAGCAGATGCGCGAGACGCAGCCTAATGCTCCATTTGCGGCTCAGAACGGTCTCGAGGCTGGCGACGAGTGCTTGGAGAAGCGCGTCTTCTATCGTGTCATCTCCGGTATGCACGCGAGCATCAGCACCCACCTCTGCTGGGATTTCCTCAATCAGACCACCGGTCAATGGACGCCCAACGTGGCATGCTACCGCAGCCGTCTCCACACCCACCCCGAGCGGATCAGCAACCTCTACTTCAACTACGCCCTCGTCACACGTGCTGTCGCCAAGCTCGGCCCCTACCTTCAGGGTCGCGATTATACCTTTTGTTCAGGTGACATCGACCAGGACGCCGCAACGCGGTCCAAGATCCTCGAGGTCACCGAGGGAGCGGCGAGCGTGTCCCAGATCTTTGACGAGAGCCTCATGTTTAAGAACGGTGAGGGCCCGTCGCTGAAGGAGGACTTCCGCAACCGCTTCCGCAATGTTAGCCGCGTAATGGACTGCGTCGGTTGTGACAAGTGTCGCCTCTGGGGCAAATTGCAGACCAACGGCTACGGCACCGCGCTCAAGGTCCTCTTTGAGTTCGATAATGCCAGCGAAGACATTCCCGTTCTGAAGCGCACCGAGCTCGTGGCCCTGTTCAACACGTACGCCCGGATCAGTAGCTCCCTCGCGGCCATTAATAAGTTCCGTGCCATGGTTGATTCCGAGGAGGCCCTCGCCGCCGCGGTCACGTCGTCCAGCCCGATTCCGGACCGGGCGAAGAAGCCGCACAACGTGGTGGTGACACCAGACGCGGAGGCCGCTAAAGCGGTTCCCGAAGAGGAATACGGCGAGGACGAGCCTGTGAGAGAAGAGACCTTGTCGGATATGTTTGACGAAGAATTTGGACGCATTTACAAGGCCTTCAAGTTTGTCGTCCGCCGGTGGATCGAGGCTCCTAAGACAATGTAAGTTTGAACATTACCAACAGACCTCGATTGTGGGAAAGATGACTGACAACAGGCAATAGCTTCAACGTTCTTCTCTTCGAGCTGCTGCGGTTCTATCAGTTCTTTGTCGGTTTGCCTGTGACACCCAGAACCTGGCATTTTGAGCGGCATGTAGTGGATGAGTTGTAGATGGTCTATTCTTCATCTTTCATTTTGGTCGTTGACATCTCAGCATGGCATCGTGTTACTCTGCATGGCCGGGTGGGGGCAAATGGCGTTTAGTTATTTTAATTTTCCCGGGCCGAGGTGCTCTTAAGACTAGTATCACAACCAGCCTGTACAAACAAATCGATGCCAGCACCCCGAAAATTGGCTTTGTTCCTTGGCACTACAAAGCGATTTTGACTGCCCATGCTGCCAGCCTTGTTGCTTGAGGGTTCCTAGCCTTGCTACCCACATGAGCAGTCGAAAACAAATACCCCTCACTCGTATAAGCCATCCTCAGTGGCGCTCTTCTTCCTCCTGGACGGATTATTCAAAGCAATGTGCGTGACAACGTTGCCAATCTTGGCCTTGACCCCCGAAACCTCAATGTGCCATTTCTGGACACCACGGAACTCTGGCTTTTTCAGTAAGCCGTATGTCTGCCGACACGCATCTTCGTGCGGCAGTCCAAACGTCCACCCGATGCTCACGTGGAACGCATCGTCGACGAGCTCGGTCGCATGGGTTTGGTACAAGGGTGGATGTTCGAAGCGGACGGCGACGCCGTTGCACTTGTTGAGCAGTGTGCGGAGCTGCGGGTTGCTGCCGGTGGTGCTGGTGCTACTAGTGTCGCTCTGCGACGAGGTGGCTGGGTTCGCTACACGGAGGACGAGGAAGGACCGGTCCGAGTCCGGCGATTTGAAGAAGCCGAGGCCTCGCGGCGATAGACTGAACTCGCCCGTGGCAGAGGACAAGGAATATGTCAGGGAGGAGAGGAAGGCGTCCTTTTGCGCCGTGATCAGGGACAGAGGCCGCGAGAGTGAGATGTGAAGTGGCAGGGGAGCGTTGAGATCCGAATTTAGGAGCGGGTGCAGTTTCTGCGTGCCAAGGAGCGGTGCGATTTCGTCTAAAATGGCAGTGAGGAGAGAGTGCTGCTCCGCAGAGGGGTGCCCTGCATGGTGAGGTCAGTCGAAGTGAGGTGCGTGGCTGTGAGGGCAGAGAGAGAGAGAGAGAAAGAGAGAAGCTTCAGACTCACACTCAATGTATACGTGTGATGGCCAATTGCCAGCAATATGGGGAATGGTTCTCTTTCGGCCCTGGTGCAGAGCCGGGTTGTCGGCAGTGGCATTTCGCACCGTAGAAGCGTACAGGTCGTGGAACTCATCCGGGAGGGGTGGAAGTGTCGATGCACTACCGCCATTAGTCTCCCTCGTGTTCGAGGA
This sequence comes from Colletotrichum orchidophilum, assembly GCF_001831195.1. Lineage (NCBI taxonomy): Eukaryota > Fungi > Ascomycota > Sordariomycetes > Glomerellales > Glomerellaceae > Colletotrichum > Colletotrichum orchidophilum. The sequence goes on from NW_019173074.1 coordinate 57,542, forward strand.
CACGGCAGGGTTGTGTCGGATTCCTTTTCGACCGCCGGTGCCAGCTCCGGCGCCGCCTGCCACGGAGCCATGGGTCTCGCTATCCGCCTCTTTGCGCCTTTTAGCCGGAGGGAATCCGGCCTCAGAAGCCGAATCAGATGATGAGTAGTCCACCAGAGCCATCGCTGAGCGCCAGGGGCTGGTCAAGACGCAGTTTATCTGTGTGGTCGGTGTTTTTGCGTCTGTGATGGAGTTATCGAGCCAATAAGCGTTGAGCGGGTGTACAGTGCTTTTGTTTCAACAACTCTAATTGTACCCGTTACCCGCAACACCGAGTCCAGAAACGTTCAATGGTGGCCTATGAAGGTGGTGCTGCAAGATGGAGGCATTGAATTGTAGTAGGTGAAGTATGAAGCGAGCACCAGCTGCACATTGGACAGTGGTCTGCCTGCGTTTCGGGACTTCGCTGGAAGATCTCGTTCGAGGTGCTCCCAGAAAAGCAACGTAGCGCAAGGACTTTCCTCCCACTGTGCCGGGTGTCTGGGCTTTGTAACGGCGGTGTTCGCTTTGCAACATAGCTACATTACGAACATGAGCGACTCATCTGGCATGCTACCAGAGTATATCTCAACCATAAGTTTCTGATTGTCTTGAATTCGGCATAAGATGCTGCAAATGAGAGACAAATTGCTCGTATTTCTCTTATGACCGGCAAGGAAACAAGACCCCAACGGACCATAATTTTAAGCGCATAGCCCTTAGAATTGATTGATGGGTGGCGGTGAAGGCCGTTCCCAGTCGGACAACGTGTTCTCGCGAAGTGTTGCGGACAAGCATTGCCCTGACAGAGGGGCGATGAGACGTGGACTGGGCCTTTCCCGTATGCCCCCGTTATGCGGCCTAAGTGCCCCGACTCCCGAGTCCCAGAGTATAAGCAGCGGAGTTGGATGGTGCATACCTACTACGTACGTGGACGAGTCGGCTACGAAGGCTCCGTTGTGTCTCCGTCCCATGGTAATTGCCGGTGTCGGTACCGCTTAGTCTGCTTGCCCGCGCATCCCGACTCTATTTTTGTGCGGCATTGGCCGCATGCGATTTGATTTGGTCTGATGATAGTGCGGCTGCAATATCAGCCCTGCAACCGTTGCGGCATAGGTGGAAAGGTGGAGTGGGATGTTGCGGTTGCCGATCCCCTGGCTATCCGTACATAGTAGAGTGGTTTTTTTTTTTTTTTTTTTTTTACTTTTACAGTGGGATGACGTACACAATAGGGCTCAGTAACCAATTCGAAGTCCAACTAGACGTTGTTAAGGGTCCGCGTGTCCCGTTATCGGGTGCTTGTGGCTGAGCTAACTCAGTCTAGCAGGCAAAATGTTTCGTTTCTTCTCGTGTGCTGCCCTATGTATTCGTACCATTGTACAGTGTACTAGGTATCCGTACACTCACTCGAGGATGCCGTTGCACGACCCTGCAGGGATCGTGACAGTCCGAGCGGAGCCGCTGAGGGGGAGAGGGGACAGCGAACCGCACGTGAGAGATGTCGGGGAGGCCGGGGGACGGTAGTGGTGCGGCGCCGATCTTGTGATGCTGGATCAAGGCCAAGGGAGCCCGTGAAGTCTCAACAGTGTCAACACCGAACATGTCGACGACAAGATAGCGATGGGCGCTGATACCGGTATTCTCTCTTCAACCGGTTCAGGAGGGCGAGATAATGCAAGGTACCGCTGCAGGTATCATACGAGGGGGGGCTTCCAATCATCTGGTAATCTTGCCCTGAAAAGCGAGTTCCTTCCAGAGAGATATGCCCAACACCGCAGATAGAAGGCACCTTCGGACAGTATCGAGTCCCCGCCTTCCTGTCCACACCATCTCGTCATGCGGTCTCGGCCCAGTCCCTTTCCCTTCCCCGTCCCCTTCCATCCCCTCCTCCCAAGAGCCAAGAGTCCCAACTTCCCAAGTCCAGGTCCTTGTCACTGCAGCCACAAATCAGAAAGAGCACCACAAACGAGGTTGCTACCTTATGCAGTATGTAAAGTAGGTGGTACCTACATTCACCAATGGAAAGCTCGGCTGCCCCAGTCAGCGCAGGTCCCATGATGGTCACTTCCCATGCTGGCATCTTCCCGGAAGCCCAAGCAATAAGCGCAGAATTCTCTGCGCTTGCTGCATTCGCACACTGGACACACTCACTCGCTCGTCACACAAACATGCACCCGACCTGCCTTACAAGGACGGGGTCTAGAAGTCCAAGGTAGGAAAGGGCCTGGACTGGCTACGTCTGTCGTAGGCATCTCGCCCACCCTCATGCTCATGACTCTACTGCCCCTCGCTGGGCAAGCACCGCACTCTTCCCACCAAACGGAACAACGGACAATACTGGAAACTATCAAAAAGGCACTCGCGCCTACGTTGGGGCGCACCATCTTTCTACCGTCTTTCAACTCTCGTCTCTTGTCTGGATTGCGTTGCATTGCTTTGCTTTGCATCGCCCATCATTTTCTGACACCTCAAAGTGTCCCACTACCATCCATCACCTTACCTTCGGTGTGTCGCATACGCTGTCTACCTTACCTTATACCGAAATCGCTTTCTTGTCTTGGCCAACCTGGACTCGCTTTTGGATCATCCGAAAAAAAGACGTCGCAATCTCCAGTAAACGAGCTGCAAACCTGGTTGGAGGCACGCGCTAGACCACCTGCTCATCCCGATCCGTACCTTGAACCGTTGCCTTACCTGCTTCGCCTGCGCACCGACTACCCGATTACCTCACTATACAAACGCACTCATCGGGGTTGTCGCATCGACGTCAGTAGCCATGGATAGGTCCGACAAGCAGTGGGTAAGTCAATTGCCAACCTCAGCTCGCTCCAGTGTGTCCCTGCACCCGACGCACTGCTACATTGTTAATATTATCTTCTGTTCATTCCCCGATTGCGCGCTACTGCCAACATCGTCATCGCCCACGTTCTTTTTTTCTACTCTCGCCTTCTCCACATTTCCGATCCCATCACTGTCGCATCTGCGGCCTTATCACTACCCTTCTAGCCTGTCTCCCAATGTTCTGTATTCCGTCACTCCCGGGCACCCAAGCAAGTCGTGGCCCAACTAGTCGCTCTGTTCAGGTGTCGTCAGCCATGGTCGAAGCCGATCGTCCCGTCTCGCCCATCCTTTCTCTCCTGTCAGGGCACCCGACGGCACTAGCTGCTTGCGCCCGAACTTGTTCTTCGAAGTCACCCTCTCCGTCCAAGCTACCCCTGCCAACCTAGATGAGCTGGTAACAAAGGTACGGTCGGGCCCCCTGCAACGCACGGTTCTACCTTAGCCACCCAGACCACGCCGCTCGGGGGTCCCTTCTTGCGTCACTGCCTGTCCAACATGTTGGATTTCCAAGAACAACCCCGAAATCTGCCTCACATCATTCGTACTGCACCTAAGCCCTTGACGACGTAAATAATACGGGTCTCTCCACACAGGGATGCGCGGCCTCTCAATGCTCTTATACTCATCATCTCCTCATGTTACTTGACCTTGCCTCAGAGTTGCTTTACCATTCCCCACCCAATTCATCAATTGACTCGACTATTCTAGGCTAAAGCATATCTGCTCGACCCTCTCACTGCACCCGAGCCTAGCCAAGAAACAGGACCGGGAAGCTCATTCATAAACCCCGACCCATTGCTTCGAACTTTCTCGCAGAAGAAGAAAGGCAAAGAACCAGTTCAGAGTAGCAACCAGAGCCACAATAGTCACAAAAGCCACAGCCGCACCTCATCGTATCCCACTCCGCCTGCGTCCGCAAGCCCAACTCGGTCCAGCTTTCATTCATCCAATCCGTTCTCGCCGACTTACAAGCACGCTTCTTCGCCTCAGCCTAGAGGACTTGGTTCTCCAGCGTCGCCCTCCTCGCCAAACCATCCCCTAGGCCGTAGTAGCAGCGTTCGAAGTAACGGCCTCCGAGTACCGTCTTCGCCAAGAGATCGATTCCCCCCGAGCACGAGTGTTACTCGGAGCATTAGTGCCCGTACTCGCTCCATTGCCGAGGAGAACGCACCTCAACCCAATTCTTCAGTTCAGCGCAGCAAGAGCGTGAACTCTCACCAAGGCTCCGGCGGTCTTCGACGCTCCGGTTCCATCAACCAGAGGTTTCCCGGCGATATGTCTCATCGACCTCTAGACATGATCAAGCGCGAGCAGCGCGCCGCAGACCGTGCACCTCACCTCAGGACGCGCAGATATGGCCCCGTGACGGACACCATTGACTCGCTCGACAGCATCGGCGGCGTCTACCATCATGGCGGCCCCTATGATGCCACTTTGGCGTCCCGCAACCGCAACAAAAAGTATGCGCCCGTTGAGGCTGTGAGGGAGTCCAACCTGGAGGCCTTGAAGGCGACGCCTCGCGAGTACATTCAGGATTCCCTGGACAAGCATGTACCGTTGCAAGGCACCGGTCTTATTCCCGCCGGTGGCACTGATATGAGCGGCAATGTTATGAACTATGAGGAAGGAGCCGATCTCATGCGTGAGCCCAATAACCAAGGTGGTGCTTACAAGAGATGGGACGGAATTGTGAGTCGACATCGGTTCTGAAGAATTGCAAATTGGGACTAATTCCAGACAGCAATACCATCCTGATGATCTGAAGGGAAAGGGAGAGCCTTCCTACACCTACGAGAGAGACCTTAAGGAGAAGAAGCGCATGCGTAAGGCGTCTCTTGGCAATAGCCCCGCAGAATACGAGATGCGCTCCGGCGTCAACGCTCAGTCACGTAAGGATAACGGGGCGATGGTACGTCAGCGCAGTGTCAGCAATGCTGCTGACGGAAGACCCGGCCCCTCCGAAATGCCCAACGGACAAACCAACAGCGCAGACATCCATCGTCACAATAGTACCGGCAAGCGTTTTAGCGACGGCTTGAAGCGTCGTTTCGGTAGCATCCGTCGAAAGAATCACACTGCGGCGTAGATGGCTTTTGTCACCCAGATTCGGACCTTTCCCATGTATTCCGGCGGCGTTAAGACCTGACGTTTCAACAGACGCCGACTCAAGATTGGCACCAGTATCTTGAATGAGTGTCGAGTATTTCGGCATGTGTACAAGTAAGACGTTTCGTACCTAGAAGGAGACGCCTTGCGGTAGGGAATTAATTAGAGAGGAGACAGAGTGCGCAGCTTGCGTTTGGTTGTCAACAAGAAACGACATCAATGGTGAGGTGTGAGCTGCGTAGGTCTGCCGAAGAGCAAGAACCATAAAACCATGCACCGCATCATGATCAAAAAGGGCGGTAATTTTCTTAGTCTTAGTAAATAGTATACCCATAAGCTTGCTATCTTGTTTCTTCTCCGCAAAACACTCAGAATTACTTTATTCCGCATTGCTGACCGCGCTGGATAAACGTTGCAGCACTGATTCCTTGTGAATTGAGAAAGATGACACCTTGAAATGAAGTATACTACACGAGCGCTGCGTTTTGATCTATTTTTGATCAAGTCCTCGACGACACAAGATCTATCTCGTGGGGTAAAGCTGCCAGAGGATCAAAACCATCAACAGCTCCTTTCGCTTTTCGTTCCTGACCCCCATCCGTCTTTCAGAATGCCATTCCAAATTTTCACCTCATTTAAATCTAAAAGCTGAAATTTTCTCTAGAAGTAGGCCATACCGCTCCATCCTAGGACACCTTCCAACTCACCCCTGACCTCGAGTACGTCGCCGTAGCCGCCCTTGCCGGCTACTTCGAACCGACGCCCGGCACCGAGCTCGTTCCAGCGGGAGAGCAGGGCACCGTCGACGATGCTGCGGCCGGCGCTGGTGTCGACGCCGGGCGTGCGCGCGTCGAGGGGTTGCAGGCGGTGGGCTTTCGGATTCGTGGCCGCCGCCTGGGGCACGGCGGCAGCAATGCTGTTGGCGAGCGACGTCAGGCGCCGGTAGGCTTGCTCCCCGAGAGGATTGAGGGAGGCGAGGGCGCCGGTCGGGGAGGCGAGGAGGAGGGTCGTGGGCGGGTTCTTGGAGGCGGTGGCCGGTGACGGGGACGCGGAGGTTCGGGGAAGGGAGAGTGTTGCCGTCGGGTGGTTTGGGGCCGCGGAGAAGGAGGCGCGATTCAGTAGGAGGTGGCCCTGGAGTGATTTTGGATCTGGAAGGAGTCAAAATTTTAGATCATCGACGACTGGGTAGTAGTACTCAGGAGGTGAACTTACGCTCCGGGTCGAATTGCATCACATGGATCACGCCGTCCTTGTCGCAGACGACAATGTGCAGTTCGTCGCCGGCGACGACAAAGTCAGCCGTCGAGACCTCGAACTTGCCCGCGCTCTTACCAAAGAGCATCATCTTATACGGCTCCTCGGCATACCCGACGAACCAGACGCCCTTGAAGGCGTCTGTCATGAGACAGTAACCCGTACCGCGGACCTCGCGCACTGCCGTGACGTAGCAATTCATGTCCATAAAGGCAACGGGCAGCAGCGTCCCGTCTTCCTTGAGACCGCGCACCATGCACTTCTGTCCCTGGGCGACGAGCATGAGACCCTGGGAGCCGACCTCGCATATGGCGGTAACGGCGCCGCGGGGTATCTCCTCCTTGGCAACGAGCTTGAGTTTCTTGTTCGTCTCGGGCCGGCCGGGTTGCGGGACGACGGGGACAACATCGTAGACGAGGATACGGCCGCGGATAGGCAGATCCTCGCCGCGGTTGATAGCGGTGCCGATGGTGATGAGCATTCGGCGCTCCTTGGTTTCTTCGGAAACTTCCAAGTGAAGTGTCTTCATGCACATCGCGACCTCGTGCTGCTCGAGCTCAACGGCGTCAATGACGGACCACGTCGTCGGGCTCATGAGCTTAATGATGCCGCGTTCGGTTCGGGGATATATGGTTGTGGTCTCCTTGGCCCACTCCTTATGGTAGTCATCGTCCTTTGGGAGCTCAAACGCCTCAGAGACACTGCACGCAACGGCGTAGGTCTCCATTGGGGGATGGTAGGCGATCAGGCCAACGGCATCGCCGACCGGTATCTTGCGCACAGAAACGCCCAGTTCGGCAAAGTTCGTGTCTGCGGGGAGCTGTGTGACACGTGTTTGGCCCTCCGAGTCGGCATAGATGAAGCCGCGCTCGCAGCCTTCTGTGTGGAATGAGCTCATGCCGCGCACACCAATGCCCTGCAGGCCGACGACCTTCGGACTGCTCTTGGCAGACTTGATGATGAAGGACGGCGAGGCACCAGGCAAGAAGACGGTGATATACCCGCTGATATTACTGCAGGACCGAAGAGGAACAAACCGCGGTTGCTCGTTGGCATCATCATCAGCAACTTCAACGGGACTCTTGGCGAGAGAAGGGTTGTTGATCTTGCGGAAATGGAGAGTCTTTGCCAGACCCACGGAATCGTCTTGTGATTTGAGACGGATCGGTTCGTATATAGTGAGGTCGTCATTTGCATGACGGAGCTTTTGGGTTTCAGTAAACAGAAGTCTCCAAATTGACAAGACTTACGATGAGGTGTGGTGAAGCCGCAGTAGCATCACCAAGATCGGCCACCAAAATCTCAGTCAGCGTCTCTTGAACGGTACCCCGTCTGACGGCGTAGTCTGCGGACAGGAAAGGAGGAACATAGGTCAAGCCAGCAGCAACGTAGACTGGCTTAGAAAGGTTGGGGAGAGCGTATATCTGTGGATAGGTAAGCAAAACGTCTGCCAGTCGGTTGCTGCTCAATTCTTACATGAAGAGCCCCCGCCGCACTCAGCAAGAACATGAAAATGCCGTGATCTTCTGTTGTGGCCCCGTCTTTTTGCTTCGGGCCAAAAAGACCGTTCACGTCTTTGTACAGGCATCCTGCAAGCCACTTCGTCGAAAGAATAGCGTCATCTTCTCTTTCCATTTCCTCCAACTCGCAGTTGTTGTCGATCTGAGCCACCATAATGCTCGAGTCGTCTCGAATGAGGAGAAGATAAGGGTCGACAATGCTGGCAGTGATCACTCGTGGCTCAGCACCGGTGTCCTCGTCGAGCATCGGAAGTATTTGACTTAGGCCCAGATCTGAGCAACGATTAGCAATGACGGTGAATGCCTTGGGACGGGAAAAATTTCGACTCACCTCCATCATAGCAACGTACTTCCGATTTGAGAACTTGAATGATCCTCAGATGCTTTCCCATAGTACCGGCCTCCACCGTAAAGCCCGCCGCGGGATCAAATTCTGTTCCTGACAACGCTTCAAAACCAGCACCAGTAAGAGCATAAACGTCTGACGTCTCATACCCATCCAGGTCAACCTTTGAAACAATCATGAACTTGTCGTATATAGATGAAGCATCAAATTCGCTACCCACTGCGGCGTTGGCCCCCTTGTCCCCTTGCAAGGACTTTGGAATGGGTTTCTGAACGCACATGGTCCAGAATCCTCTGGCCTCTGGGAACTCGAACCTACCGATGACCTTTGGCTGAATATTTTGGTTCATGATAGCAACAGCGCCGGCATTGCCCTTGCCCACAGCACAGGCGAGCTGCAGGTCGGATACGACACCGACCGAGTTCTTCTCCTCCTCGCTGTCTAGAATGAAAGCTTGCTTGCCCGACACCATATCCTTGATGGGCGCAATGCTCAGCAAGGAATCATGAATGCGGAAGCTCAAGTCTCCTCCCTTGGAAACCCCATTCGCAGTCGCACCGGGCTGAATCATTGTTGTTGTCGTTTCACCATACAGATCGTCATCGTCGTCGTCATCCATGTCTTCATCTTCCAGGTCATACTCGAATGAGTCGTCGACCAATCGTGTTTTTCTGCGTGCGTTCTGCGCCTGCTTTCGTGTCCAGCCGAGAACAAGGGAGTCACTCCCCGTAGTCCCTAGGAAGAAGACGTTCCTGCTAAGCTTCGAGATGGAGGAGACACTACACTGGACAATGTTGCCACCAACTTCGATCGGCACAAGCTTGACGCTGACCCCTGAAACTGTGCGTCCATCAATCTTGAAGGTGACGATGGCCAGTCGCCCGTCGCTGAGCACCATCAGCAACTCTCCATTCTCGGCAGACATAAGTTCGATGTAACAGTGCTCGAGCCGCAAATCCAGATCAGACTGATCTGCGAGAGGGAAGTTCGTGGTTTCCTTAGTGAAGGCGTTGACAGCCACACCGTTCGGCTTTCCAGACTGATCTATATGAATCAACTCGTTCGTGCCGATGAGCAGAGCGCCGCCGACAGGACCTGGCAGGGCAATGACTTTGAAGAGGTCCTGGGGTAGGTTGTTGACGGAGAGAATCGCGGTCGAGGCCCTCTGTTGTAAATCGAGAGTGAAGACCTTGTAAGAGAAGTGGTCCTTGCGAGGTAAGGTGTTGGAGCGGCGCTGTGTTGAGGAGATGATGCCAAAGGTGGGCTCTCTGTACTCATGCAAGAAGGCGAGGTGCACAGGATGAAGGAGACTGGGATCAAGCTGCGGTAGAGGGAGGACGTATGATGTTGAGTATGGTACATCTGCTATGTTGCTAGTTCCATTTGTGGCCGCTGCTGCTGATGGCTCTTTTGCCGGCCGAGGTCCATCCACATCTTCATCCCAGTCATCCATATCTATGTCCTCATCGGCTTGCTTGAAGGGGAGAAAGGCGATGTATCTGGGGCCAAACCTGAGAGCGGCGCATCGCGAACCAGGATCGGCAGCAAGATATGTGCAGTAGTTGCTCAACGGGCCGTCGAATGGAGAGCCTTCTAGCTCTTCTTTCTCGTAGTAGTGGATGGAGATATCCTCGAGTGCGTGTTTCTCGGGATCCCACTGGACCAAGCTCAGCCTGGCAACTCTTGTAGCAATCAGAAGAGCTTCACCACCTGACTTGGAGTGTTGCAATTTAATTCTTGCCAGTCCCGTTACGACACCAAATAATGGAAATTCGGCCACGAGCACGAGCTTGGTGTTGTTTGATCGATCGGCGCGAACCAGCATACCGTCGCCGCCCAAAAAGGAAGACTCGAGGCCGTCATCGTCGTTCAATCGGCGGTCGTATGGTTCCTCGGCCCTAGAAGTCTGTTGCTCTCGAGTTTGCGACGTGTCGAACTCGGAAGAAATGGTCTTTGTCGAGAAGATCTGCAGTAAAGAGCCCTTTGCGACGACTAGATTGTTACTTTGCGCCGAGAGGAAGGGCAAGCTGAGACTGTACTGCACACCAGTGGGTGGCGTGAGCTCTGTATAGCACTGCATCTTGACAGTCTCAGGCAATTGCCCTTGGAGCCCTTGCGGTCATTAGTATACGAGGGCGATGGATGGGATCGTAGGTTTGCAGAAGCGTAGAAGGTTGCCTGTCGCAAATCAATCCAACGACAGCTCCTTCAAGAGCTCTGGTCGCGCAAAAGCCCATTGACCGTGTCGTGCATGCTGATTGGCGAGAGATGGCAGAGCGGATCAAAGAAAGAGCCGAAACTCCGGGGTACCCAATGTACAGCAGGCCTACTGTGGTCTAGACCTCAGCACTCGCAGCACTCAGCAGCCTCCTAGCAGCACTGTGACGCTCGGGTGCAGCACACTAAAGCAGGCAAGCTAGAGGTTGACTGGGAGCTGAGGCCTCGCTAAGCCTGTCGCCATGGCAGGAGCTAGCAGCTCAGGCAATTCTTCTGCCCCTGTTACGTCACCCGGCGCAACCTCCACCACAGGCATGCTAACCTAGAGCTCCCCAAGCACCGAGGAATTAAGCAGTGAAACAATGGCGATGCCCACTGCTCTGCACCAGTTCTACTGATTCTTCGGGAAACAAGAACAAAGGTTGACGGCCCAAGAATCACCATCTCCTGAAATCGTACTGCGAAACCGCTTTCCATCATGGCCAACGCAGGCCTGCTCCAGACCAGCCTCATCTGGGTGGCCTATGCCGCCGCAGTCGTCTTCTGCCTCCTGGCTGCCATCATTACTACCTTCACCTGGCAGACGCCCCGGGAGCGATCCGTCATAGTCAGCATCGTCGCTATTGTCAGTCTGACGGCCCTCCTGGCAACGGTTCTTCTCCTGCCTGTCGACATTGCCCTCATCTCCTCCACAACACATGCATCGCTTGGCGTGAAGAAGGATTGGGCCACCGAGGCGCGAGTTCACGATATCCTTCAAACACTGCGAATCGTCTATTATTCACTCTACAGCTTCGACGCTCTGCTGTGTCTCTTGATCATTCCATTCGCCTACTTCTGGCACGAGGAATACGATGAGATCGAAGTCGAGGAGGGTCGATCCTTCAGCAGCCGCCTCATCAGTGCGCTCAAGTACACACTCGTCTTCGTCATTCTTGTACTGATCCTCTTCCTGGTCGGCTTCTTCGTACCAGCCGCTGGCGATCACAACGGTGCTCACTGGGACCTGGATTACTTCAAGCGCATCCTGGTTCAGAACAATGGTCAAAAGGCGCTTGCCTTCGCTCTCGGACTTCTCGTCACTCTCGGAGTTCTGCTCTATGTCATCTACACAGCAGCCGGACTTGCCCTGCTTCCCATGTCCTTCATCAAGTCTGCACCGTCGATCTCTGCACCTCAACTTACCGAAAGCACCGCATCGGCTTTGGAGCAGAACCGCGAGCGTCAGCGTCAGCTGGAAATGCGCAATGCTGGCCGTCCCGAGGGCATGTCGTCCAAGGACAGGCGTGAACTCGAGGCTCTGGTGCGAGAGGAGCGCACATTAACTCGTCGTGAGAGACTCGCCGCAGAGGCCTCCGGAGAAGGCCGCAGCACCATTTACAGGTTTTGGCTCAAGGTCTGCGCCGTCTTCCGGCCCATCAAGCTTCTCGGCGGTATCCTACTGCTCTTGCTCTCCGTCTTGATCTGGGTGTCAATGTTGATCACGGGAATCGACAAGGCGAAGAACTCCTTTTGCAAGGGCAAGTGCGGCTACATCCTGGGCCACATCAATATCTTCCAGCCTATCAACTGGATTTTCATTCAGTCGGCCAAGGCCTTCCCGATTGATTACGTCTTGATGGCACTCCTCGTCCTCTTCTTCTTCAGCAGTTCAATCACGGGTATTGCCACCATCGGCATCCGATTTTTGTGGGTTCGCATCTTCCAGATCCGCAAGGGACGCACCGCGCCGCAAGCTCTCCTCATTGCGACAGTCATGCTGGCCCTCATTATCCTAGCCATCAACTACACTATCGCGAACATGGTTGCTCCCCAGTACTCCATGTACGGCACTCAGACGTACTGCACAGCTCCTCACCACGCTGGTGAGACCCCCGACTGCAAGGAGAGACCCGATTATCTAGTGCAGTGCTCTGAAGCGCTGGATCCCGAGGCCCTCAAGGTTTGCACGCCTTCAATCATGGCCGAATTTCTCAACCGCATCGCAATCACGTGGCCCTTCTTTGGCATGCTGGACTTCTGGGCCCAGTTCGTTTTCCTCGGAATCTTCCTCGTTGTTTTCACGACTGGACTATTCCGGGCTCCCAAGCTCAATGTTTCCGAGGTTGACGAGGACGCCGAGGAGGATGAAGAGGAGGGTTTGCTGGCAAGCACCGGTCGCAGATTCGGAGCGACATGGCAGGATATCACGGGACGCACCAAGAAGACTACTTACGGTACGCAGGAAGGACACAATGGTGCTGGGTCTTCTGAGGCCTGATCCAGCGTCGTGGCTCCCTTAACATCGGAAACATTGTGCCGAGCGTATACGGGCGGGTTGTAAACCAAACACATTACATATCATTAACGGTACGGGAAGCGTGGAATTTTGTATTGAACCACGGTCAAGGCACACGAAGCTGAGGGTGGTGGGGACCGGGTTGGTAGTCCAATTTAGCGTCACAGAATGCTCAAAACTGTTTATTTGTTCTCATGAGGCTCCCAGCATGACCCTCTTCTCACTATCCTTCTTGGGCTTGACGAACCGGACGGCCTTATGCGTCCGGTCATCGAAGGCCGCTGCTGGGCCAACGTGCATTTCATGCCAGCACCTGGCACAGTAGACATCCTCACAGCCAAGGCACTGCAACGTGCCATCCTCTAGACAAACCGTACACCATGTCGCGGCATCCTCGTCGGTGTAGCCCGTCTTGGAGGTTAGACGCTTCTGCTTCACGAAGCGATCCGCGGGTTGAAATGTCGGTACGGAGGGGAGGCCCATGCCGCCGTCCGACGAGGAGCCGAGACCGCTCAGTGCGGCCATGCGTGCCGCGATGTCGTTGTCAAAGTCTGATGCGGCGTCGTGCTTGGGGGCACTGGACGGTACGCAAGGAAGCATGAGGTCGGGGAGGCCGCCTTCGGCTTCATCGTCTGCCTTGGGGACTGCGATGGTTGAGGGTACTGAGGGGAGGGAGAGCCCTGTGCCACCGTCACCTCCACCTTGATGATCCTCTCGCGAGGTATCTTGGCCTCCATCATCGGAAGCCCCGTACTTATCGCCCGGTATTGGTGGAATAGACTCTCGCCGAGAATTGTACTCCGCCTCCTCCAGAGCCTGTGAGAGCAAATCCTCCACCTCGCGGCCCATTCCTCCGCTATCCGAGTCATCATCATCATCCTGGCCGTCAACAGGTCCATCTCGCCATTTACTCCGAGACGGGTCCACCGAGGCCTTCGAGAGCTCTTCTAGAAGCAAGTTCACCTTGGCGGACTCATCTTTGGGATTGGAGCGCCACTGGTGCTGCGGGCCAAAGTCCTCGTCGTTGAGCAGATCCTCGAGGGTCTGGTCATCCGTCTGCAGGAGAGGATCAACGTCATCCCCCGCTCCTGCCGTCGGAGCCGCCGGTGCCGGAGCGGCGGGCGATCTCGAGGACTGTTGCGGCTGGGAATGGGGCGGTGTTGGTCCCGCGCGAGACCACCCCCGGGATGGGGATGCCGGACACTGCTGACCGAGGTGAGAATTCGCCGTGACCTTTGCGGTCTGCTGCTGCGGAGGGGGTGGTTCCTCACGCTCGGGTGTGTTCCTCAGGGACCTCAACCGAGCGGACAGTGCATCATCTCTCGAAGGCGATTTCGCTGGCTTGATGCCCGTGAGGGAGACATTGAGGGCACTTGACAGAAAACCTTAGCAAATTGGTCTCCCGAAGATGCCGGTGGTTATTTTTTGCTTGTGTGGTTTCTTATTTACTTTAATGACCTGTCCAATGACACTCCGGGACTGCCGCCCTTCAACGCGCTCAGGCGGTCCAGGAGACTCTTGTCGGGACTGCTCATGTTCAAGGTCTCTCTCCTTTGGATATTAGATCTAGTTCTGACCGAGACCGAAGGGGTAGGCGCGGGTGCAAGGGAATAAAAAGACTTTGGTCAGACATATGAATCCGAGGAGAGGAAACCCCGCACACGGGTGTGATAGGTCGTATGGGAATGAGCTTGTAATGATAAGAGGGGGTTGCGGTGGACGCCCAATTGTTGAGGAGGCAACAAGCATGAGGTCGACAAGGTCCGAAAAGGTGGCGCGAGGCAACCCGCGAGGCAGCCAGGGGACGAGAATTCGATACTGAAGGATATGGGGCCAAAGATCTCACCTGTCTCTAGAGTACCAAGCTTTGGCGCTACAGGGCAGGTGAGCAAGTCAGATCATAAGGCAGAGTGCAAAGGTACGACTACCCACGATAGAACCCTGTAGGCTGGCACGCTGGCACACTAATGACCTGGTAACTGGTACTGCTTGCTGGCTGACGAGAGAGTGGAGAGGATAAGGTAGGTAGCGAGTGCGAGACGTTGTCCGCCAACTGGTACGAAATGTGACTGCACAGCCTCTTTGCTCAACTCAACGTGACAAATCAGGTATTACCTTAGCCACTAGTTAAGCTTGAATAAGCGAGATGGGGGGGGGACATTGCCATCGCTGGGACCTCATTAGGCAGAAACCCGCGTCCTGGCGTGCCAGTGGCTGAGTGCCTAGGTACCCTCCAACCTCACTCAGTCGGTTGCTCAAGTCCCCGAACTAGTCGTCTTGGCATCGCCCGACTGTGCCTCGATGCTGCGAGATTCTCATCACTACTTTGTAAACTCCCAGTTATTAGCAATTCAAAGAAGTCATCAACGCTCATTGACGATTCCAGAGAGAGGCGGTGGTAGAGAAACGCAACGGCTCAAGCAACGGTCTATGGCCTAGATAGGTGATCGTCTGCCATTGCGTACGGTAGCTTCTTTCCACTCGGCTTTGAAGGGATGTCACACCCTGCTGGTAGAGACCTTGGTGACTGCAAACGGACAGCGGTAAATAGTCAGCGACTGCGGTTGTCCGCTGTGTTTTGCGTCTTATGGGATGGTATACCGCCACGACAAACGATGCTTGATGCCTTAGTGGGTGGCGCGTTGGAAAACGCCGTCACCAAAGCGTATGCCAGGGTTCAGGCAGCACCGTCCACAAGGTAGGAAAACACCTTGCGGCGGTGGGAGGATTTACGATAAACATGGATCCATAGGAAAAGATTGTTCGGCGGCTGTGTCGCCACCAGTACCTAGGCTGTACCCAATGCTTACTGCCTTCCCATCGTGATATAACGTGGAAATGGAAAGGCCTGCATAAGAGTTATAAGATATCTGAACAAGGTCTTTCCACTTCCCCTCGTCGTCGTTCCTTTCACGCCTTCGAGAACATCATCTTACCAAACAAAAGAGCCTCCTCGCCTCCTTACCAACTTCACCAAGCGACAAGCAAGGCCCCTGCTTGCATCATAGACCGCCACACCCCTCCGCCTAAGAAAGACACTGTCCTAAAAGAGGTCGCACCGACTTAAATCCTTCTTTCAACAGCGACTTCATCGCGCATTCCAAACGCCGCACGCACCCAAGAGATCCCTGCCATTGCATAGTACCTTTATCGCCGATCCTCAAAGTACGCCAAAGAACCGAACTCCGGTTACCCAAATCCTACCGAACAGCGCCAGGCAATCAAGAGCGCAGAGGAAACGGGAAGCACCACTTTCAGGGCGTACCAGCTCATCCGGCCTTCCGTCATAGTGTGTAGTGTGGTGGCGACCATTCAGTCCATTACACATAGCCATCGTCTGACGGCATAGGTATTCAACCAGTCGGAGCATCCCTGCCAGTGGATAGACAGTCACAAAGCGCATCTCCTGGCATCCTACACGCTTGCGCATCAGTGTTGAAACGGGGGAAGAGACAAAACTACCCTGGCTCCCACTTCCGCCAGTTCATGCTACCTTCTTAATCTTACATCTTGCCCACATCTCAACCTCGGCCCATTCGCACCCGAATCGCACACGAGACTTGTACGCGTTGTGGTCCCCATTGTAGATTGGCATTTGCTGTGTCGCATTCCGACTACACACCTACTTACCTACCTACCTACCTACCCAACGAAGAATAGGCGTAGTAAACACAACCGACCGAAGCGAAGATGAGAGTAGGTATCGCAGTCGTCGCGCTGACGCTGCTCGCGCCCGTGTGGGCCGCTGCCGTGGAACCTGGTCTTCACGGTTCCGACGTCGCATTCCTCGCCCCCAAAGCCGAGCGCGACAACACCCAGCAGGACGAGAAGCTGTGGAAGCGCAAGGGTGGAGGCGGCGGCGGCGGTGGTCGCGGCGGAGGCTCTTCTTCAGGTGGGTCCCGGTCGGGAGGTGGCAGTCGCTCTGGCGGCTCCAGCTCCGGCTCTGGTTCAGGATCAAGCTCATCAAAAGGCGGTTCAGGTGGTTCAAAAAGCGGTGGCAGCAGTAGCGGCGGTTCCAGGTACAGGTCTTCCTCCTCTGGACAGTCCCTGTCCGGATCATCCCCGAGGAGCAGCAGCAGGCAGACTAACAGTAAATCAAGTACCTCGAGAGGCGGCAGCCGCGATAGCTCTGGAGGATCGACGAGGACGGGAAGCGGACCGCCGCCAGCGTACGGCAACGGCAGATACTACGGCGGCGGTGCGACGACTCCCTACCCGGCCGGCCAGAGGAGGGGCAGCATTGTGCCGTTCCTGCTTGTCGGCGGTGCCCTGGCTTTCTGGCCCGGTCTCTGGCTCGCCGGCGCACATATATATCCCTACGGTTCCCCCTACCGGTACTACAACGAGACGGCTCGCCAGAACCAGACGAAGCCGGTGCTGTGCGGTTGCGAGGAGTACCAGCCCTGCGGCTGCGACGAGAACAATAGCACAGACTACATGAACTCGCTCCTCGGCAACGGCAGCTACGCTGCCCTGAACAAGTCCGTCGTCAACATTGGCGAGTACAAGGGCAGCGAGACCATTCTTATTAACGGTACCCTGCCCAACGGCACAACTGCTGCCGGCGGTTCCGACGAGGTTGGCTCCGCTGCCTTCCGCACCGTTGTGGAGACGCTCGGTTTCTGGCCCGTTGCCCTGGTCGTTCTGGCAACAGTCTTCGCCGCATAATCGATACAGCATGATGAATGAATGCGCAAGCCTTTGTACATTAATGATGCATGGCATTCATGCATACGGGTTGGCTGTATGACTTATTTTACTTCCTGGAGTTTTATTTTTGGAGTTCTGATACCCTGTAAACGACTCTGCAAGAGTCCTAGACTCTATGATAATTGGAAAGGGTCCATCACTGGGGGATCATGAAAAATGAGCTATTAGTTTCGATGAACGAATTAAACAGAGTATGCTGTGCTGGTTGACCGATAATGTGCCAGGTGATTCTGAGCTCAGTGCTGCTACAGTCGTGTTAAAAATGGCCATCGCGATGAGGTGGACCAACCTCATCGACGAGAAATATAAACGCCCCAAGTGTTCTGTGAATATGTTGCCTTGTTCCTCAGCCCGCGGTAGTGCTTCTGACCGTTCCCTCAAGCACCTGTGCCTCTCTCTCAGCGCGCCTTTGTTCACACCAAACACCTAGCTCCCGCCAAATCTTCTCCTTCTCAGCTGGGCGGAGCGTGGCAGCGAGACCGCTTGTGCTCGTAGCAACGAAGAGCTTGGCGCCGGCCCACGCCTCAGAAGCCCCGGCACCCTCCTCCTTCACAACGACACCCATGTTCTCGCTCTCGTCCTGCCAACCGTACCAGAACTCCTCCTTCTTGATCCCCCTCCCGTGCCTCACCCGCCAGACGCTCTCCCAGATGGACTTACCCACGAGGCAGACCACCTCGGGCCTGCAACCCCTGACTTTGTCCTCGAGGACCCCGACGCCCTCGTCCATCTCCGCCTTGGACAGCTCGGCGCCGTTGCGGCTGGGGCGAGCAACAATGTTGGTGTTACCCAGCCCGAAGAGCCGCGGCAACTCGCGGTCCTCTGTCGGGTGGCACAGGCGGGGTGTGATGCCCGAGGAGAAGAGCAGTTTCCAGAAAAGGTTCGAGGGGTGGGCGTAGACGTGGCCAAGGGCCGCGGTGCGGAGGCCCGGGTTGAGGCCGACGAAGAGGATGAGCAGGTCCGGGGCGAGAATGTCGGTTAGGTGGGGGAGGTGGGCGTAGGTTGAGGGCGGCGCGTAGCCTGCGGCGGCCTTGCGCTTGCGTTTTGGTTTTGCTTTTGGCGTTGGGCTTGGTTGGTTGTTTGGGATGATGGACAATACGTCCTGCGAGTCTTCTGGAAGCTCAACTTTGGGAGAGACGAAAACTGAGGAGGATCTGTTGAATTTCGACGAAGTGGATTCGGGACCACGGGTGCCGGTGGTGTTTTTGGTGATTCGGTTCCGAGAGGGAACGGGGCCGAGTGGAGTCTGCTTCCGCGAACTGCGACGGAGTGGCGGCCGGGGTAACGGACGAGGGGACGGAGCAGACTCGATGACAGAAGCAGCCGCGGCTGGATCATTGTTGGGTGCCGCGGTTGTCGGTGTGAACATGAAGTTCTGCATTTGAAGTTGGCCCTTGAAGCTCGCGGGCTTGGGTTGAGACTCGGCGTCAAAGAAGGGTGACTCCATAGCTACCTCAGGATACAGGCCCGTCTTTGAAATTTACAAATCCGAGACGACAATGTCCTATTCGAGATCGTACGGTGAGTAAGACCTGACGTGCCCGGAAGATTAGGCCGATTGGATCGTCTGGTCAAAGGTAGGGTCCCAAACGTAATATACGTTGAAACTATGGGGGTATGTTGCTGTATGCGAGTTGAAGTGTCAAAAGATTGTCTCGAGTTCGGATTGCTCCTCATCAGATGAGGTCAGAACGTATCACTTGGCCTTGAACATGCCCGCCGACATGTATGCGCAACGTAACGCAGCCGATGCTCGATGCTATGATTTGTGAGATTTGGAATTGTGAAGGATGGCAAATAAACGAATCAACAATTCTGGTATCGTGAATGCGCTTTCCTGATGTGGTCACCCGTGGTGTGGTATTGCTGTATCCATTGATTTACCCTGGCAAGGTATGCTCCGGGATAATGAGGCGTCCCTCCGTGACAGTGGA
The DNA here is from genome assembly GCF_001831195.1 of Colletotrichum orchidophilum. Classification (NCBI taxonomy): domain Eukaryota; kingdom Fungi; phylum Ascomycota; class Sordariomycetes; order Glomerellales; family Glomerellaceae; genus Colletotrichum; species Colletotrichum orchidophilum. The sequence continues at coordinate 76,766 of NW_019173074.1, forward strand.
GAAGCAAGACGGCAAATGTGAGGCTCCTTTGGGATGTGGGATTTGATGTAGTCCGATTTTGAACTCGAGGGGAGTTGAAATAAACACAACCTGACAGCTCCTAGCTAGAAACCTCGCCACGGTGCCGAAAATTTCAAGTTGCGGAAGGGCAATGTTTGATTTAGGGGTTCACCCCTTGGGTTCGGTATTCTTTGGCGCGTCATTGGGGAGCTTCCAGGCCCACAAAATCTGCCTTGGGCGAAGCTACAACCTCAGACACCGACTTCAATGGCAGGAGCGACTCACGGCAATGGAGGAAATTGGTTTGGATAAAGCAGCACCCAAATGAGTTTCAACGATTCACAATTCCCTACTCTCATCGCGGCTTCTATTGCCAAGTTCGAAATCTTCGTGATATGTGGGCCATTTTGATCTCAATCAACATGTTCAAAACTGGCTTCCGTTCACAAATCCAAACGAAAAGGACCATGAAATATTTGTCAACGATACAGGATAAGCAGAGGGTCTTTACGGGGGCATCATATTGTTGAGGATAGTTTCGCCGGCCACCAAATCAATCAAAATGGCTCATAACGGCCAAATTTTGAATATGCGACTTAACATCGAAGCATCAAGCTACACGGCAACTCCTCCACAGATGGTATCTATCATGCACCTCCAGGCCCGTATATACAATGTACCGGTATGCAGCAGCAAAAGACCATGAACCCCAGTTCAATGAGTAACAACCTCATCCTCTTTGATTTGACGTACCCATATTTGCCCCATTTATAGAACAATGATATTGTCCACCCTCCGCCCTTGAGTCTCAATGAAGTACTTCCTCCGAACTCCCACCCCGAGGGCATTGCCAAACTTCTCATAAGCCTCGGGTCCACCGCCGCGAATCATCACCATGGCGATGGGATGCGGCCGTCGCAGCCCCGACGGTGTAACCTGTTCAACGTCGAGATGAGGTTTAATCATCTCGTATTCCCACAAGTCGGGGGGGCTGAAAACATAGTTGGTCTCAAGATGCTCCTCATCGATAATGACAACGAGCTGTAGAGATCGTGGTGAAGGTGTGTAAGAGGGGATATTGGCAATCTTTTCACTGAACGAGCAACCTCCGCGACGCAGGACAATAACTTGGTGATTGCGAGGCGCCTCGTCAGGCAGGCGACCGTCACACCCAAAACCAGCCTGATAGACTGTTTGCCAAGAGAGGTTCGGAAGGGTATCGTCGCTCGGGATAGAAGCATCAGAAACATCTGGTAGTGGAACAGCCCCTTTCCCCACTGCCAAAGCACCCATGTAGCTCTCAACGTGGAAGTTTGTCTTGGCACCAGCAGGGAGCGGCGCTGGGGTGTTGGTAGGCTCAAAGACCGACGTAACAGCGCGAATCATGGACTTGAGCATGGATCTGTAGGCGGTGTTCACACTCTTGCCGGCAGCCTGATCCTCTACGAGCCCAGAGTGCGCCTCTTCGGTCAGCTGAACCTGGTCGTCAAGGTCACCAATCTCAACCTCGAGCCCCTCGGCAGGTGCCGGTGCACTAGCGTTACGCTCTTCCGGCTCCCCGTGCATCATGATGAGCTCAACGAACCCCTTGTAGCGAACGCGATTGAACAGTGGATCAGAGATGCCTTTCAGGAGGTCCGCGTCGATATGTACCGGCTCGTCTCGCCCCAGGGGCATATGATTGACCTGAGTGACCCTCCAGGTATGATCGTACGCTGAATCGAACGAATCCTCCTGAACGAAGTGGACCTTCAATCCACTCAAAGCAGAGATCCTGACGCCCACCGGTGTTTTGAAGGCGGCAGTGTTGGCAAAAAGGCTGTTGAAAGCACTCCCAACGCTACCTTGTTGGATGTTTGCCGGAAATTCGATAACCAGCGTAGGTTTGAAAGGCAATGCGGCACATGTGCCATTATCTGGGATAAGGTTGCGTGGGAGCGTCCAAGGGAAGAAAGTATGGTTTGCCTTATATCTTGATATCGAACCATTGCCTTTGCCTGCGGGAACCAACTCCACTCCACTACGTGGGTTGGAGATGGTATGTAAGTTGACAAAACTTGCTGCATGAAAGACGTCGGACCGCGCAGCCAGAACAGAACCGGTAAGAGGGACTTGCTTTGGGACAGGGCAGGTGTTTGTAAAGTTCTCGTCGTAATAGACATCAACGCTGCTGTGTTGTTTGCGGCGCTTCTGCTTTTTTGTTGGCTTCGTCCTTCGCCGAGGAATAATCAGCGGATGCGCCTCGGTAGTGAAAACGTAAGAAGCATCGAGCTTATTCAGAGGGTGGTCTGGGTCGAAGAGCAAGTAGAGATATTTGGTGGTTTCGCCAAGGAAAAAGCTCTGCATACGGTCGGCCTTCTCCCCTGTGTCGACGTTCTGTAGGCCGGACCAACCACATTTCGTGTAACACAGTCTCTTGATGTCACTGAGAACCATTTCCCCAACGTGCACATACCAGGGATCGTTCGTAGCGCGGTACAGGTAATAGTTGGACTCGATGAATTCAGGCCGGCCAGGCCACCAGCCAATGCCAGAATCGACCTGTCTCTCACGTACAGACCATCTCTCGGGTAACGCCCCGTAGCGGGTCCACAGAGCAGTATATAGTAGGTTGGCTTCCTCAGCCTCCTCGATTTCGCCAGCCATCGCAAGCAAGCCAGGGTAGAAGGCTGCCAGGCTGTCAATCCAGCTAGTGAAAGCGTATCCGCGAGTTCGGTGGCCCGTCATGTAGTATGGGTGATGCGCGTCATTATAGAGGTGACGCTTGATCGCTGCGTGCGCCTGGTGCCACGCCTCCAGGAAAGCCCCTGCGGAGTTCTCCTCAGGCGTCAAAGGTATGTCGTGTAACGTGTTGGGATCGAGCCATTGCCGATCAGTCGGTGGTTTTGGGGCTGTAACATTTGGCAGCTCGTGGCCAGACAGTAGAATATGGCTTTTCAGTGCATATTCAAAGAAGCTGTCAACACCAGCGCCGATTCCCGAGTCAAAGCTGACCCATTCGCCCTTTTCAGGGTCAATTGCATTGCCAACAAGACCGATGTCACTTTTGGCTTTCCACACTGCCCAAAATGCCCGTTTAGCCAATTGTTCGAACCTCGAGTCGCCCGTGAGTCTACTGAGGACAGAGAATTCCAGTACAAGACTTCCCGCACCAGCGCTACACGTATCTGTCTTTTCATTTGTCGCTCGAGGCGAATCCGGGTCATCGCGAGAGACTTTGTGCAGTGGGGAGTTGACGTAGAAAGGAATGCCATGTCGTAAGTTGACTCTCGGGTATGGCAGGCCTGTGTTTGTGTAGAAAGCAGGCAGGAGCCGCTCCGCAAGGTCCAGAGCTAGCCTGAGAAGCTGCCCATCGTACTTGAAGCTATTTGGCCATGCTATAGGGTGCAGCTCCAGCGGATCCTCGTCTTCGTTGAAGGTTTGGGCAGGGTTGTAGCCGGGTATAGGTAATTCTCCGATGGCGAACAAATGCGCGCTTAGCAAGCCACCGACTCCTCTGATAACTGTCTCGAAGACCTGGACTTTGCTGTCCAGATCAAAGCCTCGCGCCCGGCGCCCCTCCCCGGAAGGCCCGCGTCTCCCGTCGCCATAGTATTCGACGAAAGCCGCCACGCTCTGCTGAAATTCCTGCAGAGCCCAGACAGCGGTATGTTCATCGGAAGGTGTCCCTGCAAGGATCGCCAAGGTCGAAAGGCTGTCGATGAGAGTAAGGGAGTAGTTGCCGAGGACATCGTTCAAATCGTAGTTTCCGGGGTTCGCGGGATCGCGCGTCAGTGGGGTGCAGGAGATCGGCCGTAACTGCAGGCAAAGTCAGTCTGCTATCAGTGTCTTGCAGAGCTCCAAGTAGTCGCATACCTCATCCTCTGGAAATGCAACGCGCATGTAGTTGTCCCAGCCATGGTGGAAGACTTGGGTGGTTGCATTGCGAAGGTCGGCAAGGTGAGCTTGGCTGATCGCCAACACGACTATAGGCCATAGAAGACACAGATGGCCCAGTACTAATGATCGCGACAGCATGGTGTTGTTATCTCTTCTGAATGCCAGCGCTTGGCCGGGTTCCCATCAATCAGCGGGCTGCCAGCGGCAGATGCCTCTCGATCTATGTGGGACTGAAGACGAGGTTCTTCATGGGGTTTGTGCCATCAAGCAAGTCGTACTTCGAAAAAAATGACATGGGTATCACTGGAAAATGAAAGGTTCGCAGAACAAGAAAGGAACAGCGTTGAATTGAAGATGTTGGCCGCCCTTGATAGGTCTCGTGTCCCCTTGACGTCGAGCATAGAAGTGGGATGCGATGTCTGTCATCTTCCTCCCATTGGTGGAGCTGCTGACTCATCACTGAGTCGGTGCGTCGCTGCTAGAGCCCTGCACTCGGTGCTGCACCTCAACTTATGGCACTTGCCGGATTGCCAGATTGGACGAACGCAACTTGAGTTAGTTGTCGAGCAGGCTTCTAGAAGGTGTAGACAAAGTCATAACGGGATTCCCTCATTTTCATAGGATTGGCCAACGGCTTTATGCCTTTTCCCCCACTCTCTCTCTCTTTGTCATACGCGGCAGTCCTGAGTCGAGTCGTTAAATGCCCATCATCCGTATACAAATGATCTCCGACGATTCTCTGAGGACGGAATAAGAACAGGAAAGACATTGGCCAGTATAGATAAAGTCAGCTTCAACAAGAATTGGGTTTGACGCGGTAATACCATGCAGTTCAATGAAGAAATCGGCCAAAACATCAACTCAGCTGAGCCTCCAGGCTTCTGTTCAGGTTATGGGAAGGAGGAATGCGAGCCAATGGCGTTTTGACAGAGACCCGAAAGATTGAAGAAGAAGAAGAAGAAGGATCGCGAACGGCTTCAGTCACCCAAAGCAAGATTGTGTCCCCCTTATCTTGTTTACCTATCGCAGAATCTTACCTCATCACCTAAGGTATGTAGAACAAGGTGTGGCCAGTGCACTCGTCACCGTTCGGGCGCTAAGTGACGGGAAGCTTTCTTTCTTCCAACAACCCCACAGCGCCAAAATCCTCCAAAGTCAACCTCAACGGAGGATACCTCTATTGTTGGGCAACAGGCGCGCCGCATAAGCGCAACACCCCTTCTTCTACGTTGCCAACTTTCAATCCACATGTTTGAAGCAATTGCATGAGGATGTCGACATCGTGCACACTTGGCTCAGACCCCGCGGCCGACACTGGTCAATTTCGGAACGAAGCGGTCCTTTGCCGTTGTTGCCCCCACAACGTCAAGCCATTCCGAGGGCAAGTGAATTCCACCATCGATTTCGTCGGCGAATGCCATTTCGGGGCAGAGTTTCCGACAAGCTGTGACGTCCATCCGGCCCACTAGCACTATTCGTGCAGCCGGTCATCAACCCCCGGCTATTTGTGATGGAATCGCAGGTGGCCGCCAAACGGGCCGCGCACACCGCCAGGCCATTTCGGCAGGCCATGGCTTCAGCCTCCCGTACCCAGTTCGCAGGTTCAGCAGTCGAAAATCTGTTACCCGAAATAGTCGCTTCTAAGACCGTGTTGTTGTTTACTAGCTCTACTGCAGCCTCGATGATTGCTCACGACGTCCCCAATACCAGTCGTTTGTCCCAGGGTAGGGTAATGGGCACCTCTCAAAAGAGAAGAGTCGCTCCTGGAACGCGAAGAACGTGCAGAGTGGCGCCATCCTGATACGCTGCTGAAGCGACGCCGGCTGAACACCGGATTCGCTGCGAGAGTCCCTGGCAAGGGTCTATCGTCATCACTTTACGGTGACGCTCTATCCCAAGTCGTCCTTTCTAAGAGGCACATCAGGCACAAAATGTTTGCTGTACCTACCCTGCCAGCCAAGGTACTCAGCCTTCGAGCTGAATATCTCCTTTTTTTGGGTCAGCGGCAAAGATTTGATCTTCTTCCGATTCCAAATAATTAAGCAATTCTAGGAGAGCTCTAGATCGCAAGAGCGGAGCTTACGGCGGGTGTCAAAGAGCAGATGCCTGGAAACCTGGACTGCGGGCGCAATCTTTTCAACCCCTCCCCCGGCTCCCTCTTTCTGGGAAGTGTTTGATGCCTAGTCGATTGCCAGATGGCGCACCGTTTGATTCGGTACTGGGGCTGTTTCGAACATCCAAATGAGGCAGGAGCACAACGATTTGGATTCCTCTCCGGAATAAGAGCAATCTTGTCTTCACCGACTTTGGACCCGATGCTTTGGAACGAGGCCCGCAAAGAAGAAAAAATGAAGCAGAAGCTGCAGAAACTCTGGACCAAAGTGCGTGTTTGCAGTCGTTCCATTGGTAGTACGCAGAAACCGAGCGTCTACTGGTGGAAAAGCGGAGAGTAGGGTGAACGACTGCCTCCCTGACGCTGGTGGATGGCGCGATGGTTTACTAGATTGGCTTGCTTGCTGGTCTACTTGTATGGATGCTACGACTTCTCTGCAAGGGAAAGGTCATACCCGGCAGGCGGTTCTATTCTGCAATTCTGATTCGTCCCGAAAAGACGGATAGCCATATTACTGGCTAGTTTTTGCATGAATAGTGGCTTAGCCGCTGCAGATGAGAATTACCGACCACTTCTTCGCCCGTTAGGCGATGATCTGGCAGCTCATTCCGGATGTAGCGCATGGCAGACGTGATGGGTGGCATGATCGCCTTTCCAGCCTGGCACACGCGCTTCGCGCTTCGCAGCTTTGTTGTTGGAGCAAGAAGGCCGTTTGGCGCAGGCGCAACACGAATTGGGCGCCTGCAAAGACCAAAATCTGGGGTTGCCATTCACCAAATACCACATAGGAAACCTTGGGTTCTCTCTGTGATCAGACGAGTGGGTTGGGCCATGGGCTGCATACACATACACTCCATGATAACGCCCCCATGAAGGCGGCGGCCGACCATGGCGTTGGGTGACAAACGATCATGTCTGGAAAGATCATCGGAAAAACAAAGTGGACGACATTGGCGTGTATATCGGGCAAGGTTGGCCTGTCAAGGCACGGCAAGTCGCAACAGAGGGCTACATCGCTTCGAGGATGGCAGCTCAGCCCAGTCAAACCCCTCCAGTTGATGAACACCATGGAAACCCCATAGCCAATGGGTCATGGGCCAAGCAAGCGGGGTGGGGGATGCTTTCGTCCGCAGTCCCCCTCTCTGATCATTGGGGCTGCGGTTTCTCTATGGATAGACGAAGCAGCGAAACGGAAGGCCACGGACGGCACCCGAATACTCGCAATTACGAGAAAACAAATCAAGTGAAATCTCTAGCGTCGAGCTCGACTCCGCGAGGACCCGTCGAAGGACAAGGGAACAGGCACCAGCGGCCTTCGCTTCATTCCACACACCCCCTGTCCCCTCAAAGATACCCGGCACAGGCCGCGAACACTCTGACAAAATGAGAGTTTGCGTTTTTATCGCGCTGTCTCCATCTAATTTACCGAGTTCCTGGGACAGTTGATGAAGTGTCTCTGCAGACCAGACCGGACGTGGACTCGAGCGAGTGGGGGCTGGAAGAGAGAGACTCCACAACAGGCGCGAAAACAAGGGAATATTGTGACTGCGGAACGCCTAGTGGCCCATGCAAGCCTAGCACCCGTTGCCGTACGGAGACGAAGAGGGTCGGAATACTCCGTACGCAAGTACCAGTAGCCGTGATTCACACCATGTTCCCCCGAGGGTTAGTAGGTTTTTGTGGTTCTCCAAGCAGCAGGGGAGGGGAGTTTCGTCGCTTCGTCACCCCTTCCGGGCCTCTTGTCGCAGCGCTTCCCTTTCTCTCGCCGAGCGCTCTCTCTCCCCGGATCCTGGGAAGCAGAGGATCAATCACAGGTCCGCAATCGCATTCCCGTCACACACCGGGCAAGGTCCCAGGTCAGACAGAGAGAAACAGAGAGAAACAGAGAGGGACAGAGAGAGACAGAGATACAAAGACACAGAGAGACAGAAAGGCGAAAAGAGAGATGGAGGGAGGGAGAGGGAGGGAGGGAGAAGGAGGGGGGAAGAGGAGATTCCCTCCGACCCGTCAACCGTTCCTGCAACTTTCATCAAGGGGAACCCTCCCCCCCTTCCTCCCGCTCGATCAGATGAGACGATGGATGATGAATGCCTGTGAATGCGATTGAGATTGTGAGATGGTGCGCAATCTTGACCCGTCTGGAGCAACGATTGAACCATTCATAGGCACTCACACGGCGTTGTGAGACAGCAATAAACCGAAGTGGCTTGACGTCCGCCTCCGCGTCAGGCCGGCTGCGAAGTTTCACGCAGTCCGGAATTGATTGCATAATTCCGGCCGTCGTTCACTTTCTCATTGATCACCTATCCGATGCCATTCATCGGGGGGTTGAATCACCGTCGTCATCTTGCCTCGGATCGAACCTATCCCGCAACCGACGAGAGCTGGCTGCCGCGCCACTGCCATGATCACGACGAATGACACGAGCAGCGTGCCCTCTGGATACACTCTCTTAGTCCTGTACTACCCGACCTGCCTTGAGAGCAAGGCAATGACCTCTACCTCTATCACAGCTCGACAGGCTCTGCCCTACCCTGCCACAATCAACCTCCGGCACATCCAGGTCCCGAAATTCCTCACAGCCTTCCCACTTCACGTGAGCGCGAGATTTGGCAATGGCAGACAGAGCCACTCCGGGAAGCCGAAGCTGTCTTGGCGGGAAGGACAATCACAGTGCGCGGAAGCCGCTCTGCGGGGCCGTCGGCTTGAATATCCACTCTCGGTCTCTCGCACACTCCTTTCGAGGTTTCCTCACAGGACTGAGAGTGTCGTCGTCCTCGCCATCTCTCCCCTCTATCAGGGTCCAGGGCGGACCAAGGCGCGCGCAGGCAAATGTACGGGGATGCCCCGGGGAAACAAGAAAGGAGGATGTCTTCCTTCTCGTCTCCCCACCCGTGCCACCCTCTGCCTGGTGCGCCGTCGCCGCCATGCCTGTCCCTGCTGCCCTGTGCCTTGTGTCCCCTGTCGAGCCCGCGCTAGATATGCCCCTCTGCGACTACCCCGTGCCCTTGCAATGCCTCTTTACGTTTACTCCAAAGCCAAGGACTCCTCTTGATCCTCTTTCCTTCTCCCCTCTCTCTCTCCTCTAGCCCACCCCGTGATGGGCTTTTTTAAACACTTTCTAACCACGATCCCCCCTCCCTCACCTCGGCCCTGAACCATATCCACTATCCGACTCAAAAGGGTAAAAGTTTCGACTTCCCAGGCTGCGGAAAAGCATGAGGTCGCATCCGGGCCAGAAGGGCCGCAGACACGGTCTGGCTGTGGATGTAGTGTAGTACGCCCTCTATGGTATGAGGCGATGATTGTATAGTGTTGCCGGATCCACCACCGCCGTTAAGAAGAAAAGCCACACCCGCAGGGCATCTTCTCTCCTGTATCTGCCTTCCTGGTCTTTGGGTCCTCATCCCTTCCCAAATCCTCGCCTTGCCCGTCCCTCGGCATCGGGGTAGGGGGGAGGAGCACGGACGGGGTGCCCGTTGAAGAGGGCTAGCCTGGGCCCAGCCCAACATGAAGCACGACATGGGTGAGGTGACGGATAAGGCGTGCTACTCGTCTCTCACTGTAGTCGTTATTGATGTTTGACAGTGGTGTAGCAGTAGAAGAGGAGCAGAGGACCTTTATGTTCTTGGCGTGTCCTGATGACGATGGCATGAATGGCCAAAGTAGATGAGCCGTCTTCCCTCACATGGTCATGAGACTCCAAGAGTGGTGCTGTTACATTGGGCGCGTCGGTGAGTGCGAATGCTGCATTGGTCCCGAAAACTCGGAAATCCTGCCTGGAGATGGATGAGTTGTGAGTCTTACCCCATGCTTGAGGTGCATCATGACGGGCAGGTGGATGGGACGGCGGGCTTCTCCCTCGTCAGGTCCTAATCTGGACGCATAGATGGCAGACACTTGAAAGTGGTACTGACATCGACATCAAAGATTCACGACTGAAGCGAGTGAAGGACACGATGAACGAATAAGGTCTTGTTTGCACTGCGTTTGCATACAAGATGATGACTGTGATGTGTGCATATATGATGAATAAGTCTTCCAAGTGGCACAAAGTAATATAGACAGTGAAGTGTAAATGTACGCGAGATAATGATATGCGGAACCCAGAAGAGCCCTTGCCGCCTTTCGGCCCCCTGCCCCTTCCGGTATGAGAAAACCATACGAAATGAGTGGTATCTTTTCAGCCAAAAAAAAAAAACCAAAAAACCAAAAGTTTGAAAAGAAAAGACAATGAACAATCTATACATCGTCCCAGCCATTTGGGCTCAGGAAAAGCATGACAAGGCCAACCCTTATGGAGTTACCATTGGAAGAAGTGAATTTCAGCACTGCAGGTGGTGCTAAGGTGTGCGGCGTGCGTGTTGTCGGAATCTTGATGTTTCCTCAAGACAACTTGGGCTTTGGTGCGATGCGTCCTCTGACGGCCCTAGGCTTCGCCGGCGTTCTTTTCTTGGCCGGCTGCTTGCCTCTAGCCTTGTTGGAGGAGGCGGTCGTCTCTTCAGGGCTCTCCTCCTCCATCTTGATCTCTACTTGACGGCCCCGTGGGCGAGTTCTGGGAGCCCTGTTGAATATGATGTCTTCGTCGAAACCGTCTTCAGGGTCCTCGCCACGGTACTCGTAGATCTCATCGATGATTTGTTGGCGCATGTCTGGGTTCTGCGGCGAGGTTGATTCGGCTGTTTCGTCAAGCAAGACAGCACTGCTTGTGGCGATATTCCTCAGACGGGTGAGCATCTTCTTTCCTCTGCGCGATTTCCCTTGCTGGGAGGTGGGCAAGGGCGTGTAGCCCGAGTCTACCATGCCACGATCGACTGCCAGGTACTCAACGTCAGATGAGCCCCACGCAGTTGTCTGACCGCCGCCGTACTCCTTCCACTTGCGGTGAACCATCTTGAAATACTGAGCATCGACGAAATCGAAAGCGTCCTTAAGAATATGTTTCTGGTCCGGCGTTAGTTTTGTTGCTCAAAGACATCGCTGTAGCATGACGATGACTTACGTCTCTGGGTGACCACTCCAAAAAATTGGATCTTCCTCTTGTCACTTGCATCTGCAAACGTGCAGCTGTACTTGCGTGTTCGAACCTTTCTTTGTGCTCGTTTGAAATCAAGTCCCACATCCCGCTACCCTTGACGCCTTGCACTATCATCTCTCTCTGACGTTCGAAGAGGAAGTGGAGCTCTTGTGGGCACTCCGCCTTGATGACGAAATCATCTGGGAGCAAGTCGATGTGATGAATCTCGTCACCGGCGATAGGCTCTTCAGAAGATTCTGTCTCAGGCTGTTCGGCTCGAGCTCTGACACGGGGTGTTCTTTGGCAACGGCCCGCTGCTTGTGGGTTATTTTGGCGCGTTCGGTTGGTTCTTTGAACGACTTCCGGCCGTTGTATCTGTGTGCTTGGAAGGGCGTAACCCCAGTTACGCCTCCTGGTAGCTTCAGACTTGAAGGCTGTGATATCGGATTCTTCCACCCAAGTGTTGGCCGGCGGCTGGGCATAATACTGCGCCTGGGCTTGCGAAGGATTCGGAATCTGGCTCATAGATAACTCATTCATGATAGGATGCGGCTGCATCATTTGCTGCGGGGGTTGAGACATGTAGTAGGCCGGGGACATCTGGGGGGAAATGGAGCCCTGTTCCGATTCAGATGGCGCAGAAACCGTGTAGTTACCGAAGTAGTAGTCCTCGGGAGGTTCGCGTTCATGCTCGGGTTCTGCTTGGATGTAGTTCATCTCGAAATGGCTCTCGGATGTGGTAGGGTTCATCGCCATCGGCGAGCCAACCTGGCTCTGGGGAGCGCTCATGGAAACGGTGTTGTGCCAGGCCATCCTCGAGGGTCCGGACGGACTGGATTGGGGTTGCATGGGAGTCATTGCTGAGGGGTACTGGGGAAGAGTTGTTGGTTGTTGGACGCAGGGCGAGCCGCCACCAGATACTGGGGTCAACATATGTGATTCACCAAGCTGCGCCTGATGGTTGAAAGTTGTGACCTAGTACTGGTCAGACTCGCCTAGAGGGCTGCTTAAGGATGTATATATATATATATACATATATATCGACTTACTGCGAAAGGAGGGCTTCTAAGGTCTGGGTAAATTGTGGTAGGAGGCTGTGCCACTGAGGTGCGCCTGCTGGGCATGGGGTCTGATAGTCCGTCCGGATGCATAGAAGTCTGGTCGATGTAGTTTTGGCCCGTCATGATCAAGTGAATGGCTAGGGGTTTCCTAGACAGTCGAGGTAGGTATGGGAGTTGAGTGTGAAAGGACTGAAGTTGTGAGGGGTGGCGTGTAGGTGGCGTGTAGGTGGCGGTGGAAGTACTCCAAAGACTTGGATGTGCGCGAGAGCTTTAATAGTTGTGTGTTTGTATGAAGCTCGTCTTGTCTTATAAGAGAGGATGGGAAGGGGGGAGAATGGACAGTAATAAAGAATGGAAAGAGTCACTGAAGTCTGCCTCTCCGTAATTGGACTTGTGAAGTAGGATGGATGAGAAGAGAGCCTCGCGAGGATGAGATGGCCGCGGCCTATTAATGACGAGCGAAGTGGACAGCGATGGTGCCGATCAAAGGTTTGTATTTTTTTGCAAGGGGAGCCTGCCTGTCGAGACGATTCGGACGAGTGCCACTCTCCAGGATACAAAGCAGCGGGACCATCGCCAGGGTCTGAAAAAAGACAGGGGGAAGGATAGTGTACACGAAGTACATGAGGCCGTTGTAGACCGGCACACGGACCAAGAGAGGAGGAGAGGGGACAGGCACAGAAACAGCGACAACGACGGAGACAGATTCGCATGCGGGGGCATGGATGTGGGTGGTTCCTCGCAGGCGATAGCCGCCCGGGGCTGCTATGTACGGGTCGTGCAACTCTGTAGATGCAGGTCGATTCAGTCGGCCGAGCAGCTTTGGGGGAGGGGTGGGAAAGCCAGATAGAGAGAGGGAAAGAGAGAAAAAGAGCAGACATGGGGCGTGTGTCCACCACTCCATGGATGGGGAAAGAGGAGCAGGGGATAGAGCGGGAGATTCTGAGAGGTTACCGTTGCCAGCAAGAACCACACACATACTTTGTACACAACAGAGTAGCAGCGGCAGCAGCCCCGTTGACAGTCACACTCACAGATGATGCAGCCCAGCCCAGCAGCTATGTTACAGCCTACCGGAGCAGAACATCTCCTAGTCTCCCAGATACTTGTCTAAGGAACACGATATGGTAGTTTGCTCTCTCTCTCCGTGCGGCCGCCTCGCAGCGCCTAAATGCGTGACAGGTGTGGGACGGGTGGGGAAAAGGAACGACTGACAAGCAGGCTCAGCACAGTAGAACTTGGGAGTGAGTCCGAGCCTTTCAGCATAGCTACATGTCATTGCATCTCTCAACTGTTTCGAGGCACCAAGTAATACAGCCCTGGCAGCGAGAGTGGCGAGGCGCGTAGGTCGGATGCATTACAGGGAGATGATCTAGCCGGCTTAGATACTTCTTTGTTTTACTGTAGCCTCTCAGCTTCAACAACACCACGGTTTACCAGCATCTCCTCTTCTAGGCCACATTGGGCTTTGCTAAGCAGACGAGCAAAGTAATTCGGCTAGCTCACACTTACGTGAATGGTGCGAACGGGCAGGCAGATGGGGTCTGTGATATATTAAACGACCATCGGCGATGGAGAAGCTCGCAGAAGGATGCTCCTTGTTCGCGGGCAAAGAATCCCGGAGAGGGGAAGAGATGAGCGTTGACTTGCGGCGCGTGTGCGGCGTCCTCTGATGGATCCTGGATCGTACGGGTGCACGGTACACAGCTTTTTGTAAGGCAGAGCATGGCAGGGGTTGGCATTGGCGATGGGGTCTAGTTCGGAGAGAATCAACACCAATCCTGCGGTTCCGCTGCTCTGATTCTCTCTTGCCATGATGAATGTAGATAGGGGCCGAAACATTGTCCAAGCCATGATCCTTGATGGCACTGTGGGCTGGTGGTCACTATCCGAGATGACAGATAGACAGGCCTGGCCGACAAGACGACACCAGAGAACGAGTATCCGAATGTGAACTGCAGCAGAAGAAACGACAGGAAATAGACCAAGGCTAGGGTTATGGAACAACTTGCCTTTTCCTTCCCCATCCACGGGATCACAACCATTTGCTTGGGATGACCCCGCCGGCTAGAGGTTCCAGTAGTAGGGCTCTCACTGCAGAGTACAGGACGGAACTGGAGTTACCGGTCAAAAAGCAATGTTGTTCTGAGCATATATGCTGGGAGAGCAGTGTGTGTGGTGGAAGAAATGCAGACTTGAAGTGGGTGACTGTAACACAGCGGGTGGCATAGTGACGTTTGGGGGCTATCAACCTGCGTCTGGATTACACATTACGCACGTAGTTACGCACGTAAAGGACCGGGATATACCACGATCGACGCGGACCATCGTAACGGGGTTGCCCCGGGACGGGACTCATACGGCTTCCCTCCCGTGGTGGATAAGCTGAGAGATGAGAAAAGAGGAATTAAATCGATCTTGAAGCCGGGCTAGTGGCGCAATTCCTTACTCTTATTGTGTCTCTGGCCGATTGGACAGAAGCGAACAGAGCATAGGATAAAGGAATTCTCAAAAGTGAAATTCAGACTCGGCGCGGGTATGACAATGTCAGTGCCAGCCGGGATTGTGTGACGAGCCTCAACATGCTGCGCACATGTGGTTCAATTGTATGAGTGCACACGTTGAAGATATCGGGAGCATAATTCCGGGGTCTGGGTAATAAAACGGCCATGGAAATAAGGTAGCCAGAATAGCAGGGTAATCAAACACGCAGAAAAGGCACGGTAAGGGGGAGGGAGGGAGGGGGGCAACGAGAGAAGGAGGAAAGTTGAGAAAATGTGCTATCCGTATCCATACACAGTAGATGGCAGGAGCTGGCCCTTGCCAAATCCACATTGGGGGTTGGCAGAGAGAGAGAGGAGGGCGAGAGGGAGAGCAAGGGACGCGAGTGAGCATGGAGGTCGGGGGTCAACCCAAAAAGACTGAATAGAGTGAAGCGGCCGAGTGTCATTGCATGGAGCCCGTGTGATTGGCTCCATGAACGGCCGCAACGGGGTCGACAACTTGGAAACCGGGGGTGAAAAAGGGCAAGTGGAGACGGTCATCTCGCGGTACGTTCCCTGCCTCATTCTCATCCTGACTCCATGCCTGCGTGCCTGCCACTCACTGCCTTCCTGATGACCCTGTTGACACCTTGGATGCGACGTACCGTAGGTACCCAAGTACCCGTCTGCCTGCGTTCACTGTGCCGTCCTCGAGCCGGATCCGCTTGTTCATGTCCCCCATTCCCGTCTCCAGTCAATTGGCTTTCCCAGCCGACGCATTGTCGCCTTGTATCAAGTGCTCACCAGGCTAATGGGTGACTGTTACTGTGTAAATTGCGTCCTTGCAAAAAAAAAAAAAAAAAAAAAAAAAAAAAAAATGAGAAGGAAAAAAAAAAACTTCTCGACTGGATTCCAACCCCTTGACCCGGTGTCAAGTCAGAATCTCTCCCGGCGGCACCTGCTACGCTGTGAGTCTCCTCTCAAGTCTGTCACATTTGCTCACTTGCTATCACTTTTCGTGGGCGGGACCCTCACGATAGCTAAGGGTACCGTTGCCGAAATCTGCATTGCCCTAAGGTCTGGTCACCTCAGGCCGGCCCTACGCCAAGACTCGCGGAACAGAACGGCCAGTGCCCAGCACCACCAGGTGGAAATCTTTGACGGACAGGGGTGGTGGGGTATGCCTAGAGCTCTGATGGTTGGGCGTGTGGGTGTTGAGGCTGCAAATCCTCGGACAAAGCGGGGGCTCAGTTTCCGTAGGAGTCGGGTGTCGAGGTTTACTCGCCGGTGGGTGTGACCGGAACGCGTCCCGTCAACTGGGACAGTGGTGAAGTGGACACTGGACTGGATTGGACTGGAAAGGCCCGGGCTCTTCAGGATGGAATTGCTTAAACAGGTATCCGAGAAGTAGGCAGTCGTCGTTGAAATTGCCTTCTTTCTCGACTACCTTGCTCTTCTCTACCTGGCGACCAGAGACACGCTCATGTCAGATCATGACCCTCTGAGGGAAGAAAAAAAAAGGA
Organism: Colletotrichum orchidophilum; assembly: GCF_001831195.1. NCBI lineage: Eukaryota > Fungi > Ascomycota > Sordariomycetes > Glomerellales > Glomerellaceae > Colletotrichum > Colletotrichum orchidophilum. The sequence goes on from NW_019173074.1 coordinate 92,842, forward strand.
AAGAGTCAGGGGCTTACCTTGCCCGTGCAGAACTTGTTGCAGTATCGGTAAACATGAGCCAGTCGGACAAAGCTTCCGCATTGTCTCGTCTCCTACCATGGCATCGACTCTCCATGTTATTCCCATTCCTTGGCCATAGCGATTGTTATGCGATCAAGCCACTGTCGATCTAGGCAAGCATTTCATGACAGGCTATGTACCCTAGTACACGCCTCCAAGCTAGAGTAGTGAAAGCAGTGATGGGATACTTTGGGTTGAACTGGGCAGCCCCCGCAATCCTGTTGAAAACGGGGGGGAGAGAGGATTGGACAAGCAAGCGGGAAGAGGCGGGAACCGTTCGATCTGGAGGGCCCATAAGCATAAGCTGCCGCCGCCCGCCACGATCTAAGATCCATCTCGTGCCGCCAGAGGGTCGCCGCATAATCTGGCTGACCGACACAGACACTTTTTATTTTTATGAATATCTCCTGCCTACGGATATACCTTCGTGCAATGGATGTCTTGTTGTGTAGGTGGAAGCCGAAGTGAGGGTCCCGATGGTAGAGTCGAATCTGAAGAACCGGTTGATACCACGCCTGCCTCCACCGCGTGCGTTCATACGCCTCCCCCCTGCTTGTCTTAAAGCTCGTTCGAAAGGGTGAGTTGCCACAAGGGAGGAATGGGCTGACATCGACTGCGACGCATGCAACTTTGAGACCCTCGCCCATGCTCTCTGATTGAGTAGGAAAGAACAATAGCCACGTATGACCGCGGGTGCGAAACAAGAGGAGAGGAACGCGACTTTGCTGCAGAGAGGGAGGGGGGAAACGGACGCTGGGCCAATACGCTCAGTTCTCATCCCTCTCGTCGTCAGGGATATCCCTACTAGCGCGGACCCGACAGTCTGGTTCGCGCTAATTTAGCGTTACAACCTGATGGAGTCCACGCTCATGCGAGGCTATCATTGGGTCGCCTCCGAACCACTTCATCAGGGCTCCCGGGGCTTGTGCAAAGCCTGAGGCCACAATAACGCCCCCCACTCACACACCCCCTCACTTGCCTCTCGTCAACTTCATTCTTGCTCTTCCCACACCCTCCCCACCAGCAAACGCACACCTTACTGGCCAGAAGCCGATCCCAGTTTTCGGACTTAGCGCGCGTCTGTTCTTTCGACTTGAAGCTTAAGCATAGTCAACCACTCACGGCATAGCTGGTGACTCCTAGATAGACCATGTTCACCACCAACAAGCGGCCAGGACTTCATCACCAACAGCAGATGGTCAACAGAACGCAAATTTGCCCAGTTCTAACCGCGACAGCACACACCCATCCACAGACTTCCAGAGTTTACACGCCGCCTCGGAACTGCCTGTCATCACACGCATTCTTTCACACCACCTGCGTCCTGCTGCAGAAACGTGCCCCAACTCTGTTGCTCCTGGCCGCCGCTTTCTTCGATCCCATCGTCCCAGATGCGGGTACGGTACCGGGCCATGACGCATCCTTGATGAGCCAAGTCAAGCTGAAGCTGTACGTGCTGCTCCGAGGGGAAGAGGAGACTGAAGCCGTCCCGCCTTCGCGTGCCGGTCCTTCCTCGCGTTCCTCAGACCGATGGTACCTTGCAGATCATCATTCTAAGGATAGATGCCGAAACAGAAGGCTGAGGTGCAGTCTGATCCTTTGGGTTTTCTGAGCCTCCAGCCTGTGCCACGACGAGGACATCGCTGTGCCGCCTTAGCCTCGCTGTGCCCCTCTTCTCAACACCTCGTTGCCATGAAATCTCCCACCCAGTGGTAAGAACGACCAGCTGGCGAGGACGAGGACCGAGGTGCGGCATCAGAAGCAGGCGACCCAGCCACGGGCCCGAGGTCAATTTCTCGGCCCATGGTCGCCTCTCGGGTCGATGCCTTTGTCAAGGAAAACCTTACCGGCCGCAAACAGCCTAATGAGGAAGTGGTAGTATCCCCATTCACTGGTATTTTGCGCTCTTAGCGCCCAGGTCGCATATTTCGTCGCCCCCATTGGCCATCACCGCCTCATCACGCCGTTGGTCGCGTCTGTCACGGTTCCAGACGCGGTTGTGAGCGTCCAAATTCATGAACTGGGCCCAATTCAAGCCAACACTGCCTCGACTTCGCCTGGCATTTTGGTTTGTGTTGCATTGCGCATTCTCATGCACTTTGAGCGCTTCCACTCTCTCGGGTCGCGAAGGCAGCTGATCTCCGGCAACAGTCCTACTGGACATGCCAGAAGCCAGGTCTCCACCGCAAAGCATCGTCTGCGTCTACTAGGGGTTGGCATTGCAAATCATCCTCGTCCGTTCCCCAGCAAGTCAACACGTTCTGGCGGTAACCCCGCGTCAAATCAGCCGAACATCATTCATGTCCGCAAGGTTGGATGGGACGTCGACATGTCTGGAAGCGACGTCCTTCATTATCATGCCAAGGCATGCCATGAAATCGAGAACCAAGGTCAGAGGTATCCGTCCGAGGCACCGAAGCACGCTCAGACTGGCAGCGATCTTGCCGCTCGCCATGTGCGCTTTCCGTCCGAGACTTCCAGTGGGCAGTGGTTCGATGACGCTTGCCATCGCTGCTGCACCGTGCAACCCTGACACTCCACCATTCACCGCAATCAACGAAGTCTAACGCCCCCCCCCCCCCCCCCCCCCCCCGGGCGCCTTCCCACCGTCCCGCTGCCCGCCCCAGCCCCCTCCTCCCGCCCCCCCCCCACGCCCTCGCGCCCCCCCCCCCCCCCACCCCACCCCCCCCCCCCCCCCCCCCCCCCCCCCCCCCCCTGGACGTGGACTTGCTGGTCATCCCTGAGGCACCTAGAGAGCAGCTCGTAGGTACAACGAGATACACCATGAGACTGCTTTTTCTCTCCCAAGGTCTCTCCTGGCACACCAGGTTGGGCATGCTCCACGCGAGGTTTTCGGGCAGCCACTCGGCTTCAGGGCGATTGCCCCTTTGCGGCTAGAAGCTTGTAACACGGAAGTCCGTACATGGGTCTCAACCTTGGGCAGCTTTCTCCTCACTGAAGAACTGCTCAATGAGAGCAATCATAGTTACTCATTCTGGAAGAAGGCGCAGCGATGGTGGCTGACGGCTGGGTGGCTAGGAAGGCTCGGCCTCCAGTTCTACCTTCAGACTCTGGTCTGAAATCCGTGGTGGCAAGCCCTGCTACACCCGCGCACGATTCTGATGCACACAAATGCTTTCCCGGGGACGGCGCCTTGTCTTTGTGGTGTCTTCCTGCTCGCCAACTATTGGAGCAAAGAGGCAAACCACCCATCTTCAGTGTGGTGGTCCTCGCCAACCTGCTGTGGCCATCCCCCCGGCTCCCACGAATCATGGACGGCACAGCTAGTCCGCGGCGTGACGAGTTTCTGCAGTTGTCATGGATGGCAATTCTCCAGGATCTTGACGTTCAGAGAGGGGGAACACTCTGGAAGCCGTGGTGGTTCTGTGGAAGAGCTGCCATGACTGGTCGAGTGTGGACAAAGGCGGGCGTTAGGCCCTCTGCCGGTTGCGCCCGTAAGAATCTTTTTCTCCATGTCGCATCTGGAACAGCGGCAAAACGGTCCCTGGAGAGTGAAAGAATTTCCTTCTGCCCCTCCCCCCTTCCAGGATCAAGCTTTGTGGTTGCGTGGGAATGTCGAAACAGACAATGGCCTGAGGAGATTCACAAAGAGCGCCGCCACCACCACAACCAAAACCTCATCCATCTGCACGATGGGCATGCGAAGAGGTGAAGCAAAGCAGCTCCAATCCTTCAGTAAATCATTTCAGCCCCCAATGCTGCTCATCTCTGTCGGGTTCATGTCTCTGCCCGAGCCGTTGACTGCAAGACTACAACCAACGGCCGTAACGATATCCTCCGGGCGTTTCAAAAGCCGCGCTGTGCGAGCCTTCGCCACGCCTCTGTGGGGATAATCAGCACTCTAATCTGTATGAGAAACTCGAGTGTACATTACGTGAGAAGCCCTCCCACCTGATCTAGAATTGTGGTCAGGGCGGTGTTGAGTCAATTTCCAGTCTGGTCCACACCTAGCACTGAACTGGCCATCACTATGGACACTACCCTCGTTGGGTGAAGATGCTTCTATCGGTATAACATGTGTCGGATATTGGGCGACGTTGACATCAGTAGAGAATTACGCCTCGCGAGGCAGTCTCTATCGATTTGACCGTCCCCCTTATAGTTCCTTGATCACGTTGTTTTGACTGGCCGTCAATCCATGAGGCCACAACAGAGGCCCGAAAAGGCGACCAAGTGCCTGCAAAGCCCCCTCCACGCTGCCCCGGCGACTCCGGATGTCGGCGAAGATGAAATCGCATGCCAAGGAGGAACTCCCAAAGGCCAATCCGAAAAAGTACAGTTGCGTGCATGATTTCAGAAGCTATCGTGGAGACGTATTGGGGCGCCCAGTGGTCATCGCCGTCTACCCAAATACATGTTGAGGATTTTCCTAAGCCTCTCTCTGCACCCCAATCTTCCGGCCGCAGTTTGGGAGCTGACGTTGAGCTGCAGATGTCTCTGCTGTCTCCTGCAATGCTCCTCCTTCGCAACTCCAGCACTCCCAGAGCTGCAACTGCGCCGCTTCAGCGGCCAAACGGACATTCTCTTCAGCTTATCTGCAGGAACAAGGCACGCAAACGTCATTTCTACTCCGTCGCATTTCGTACTAATACGCCTCCTACCTCGCGGTGAAATCGTCCCAAAAGGCGGAGCGTTGTGCCCCATACGTGAGCCAGTGAAGCTCTCCGGGGACAACACCAACCAACAACACCAACACCGAACGGCCCCCAACCATTCCGACCACGCCCAAGGTAGAGAATCAACCCTCGTGTTTCGACCAACAATAGACGACGGAAGCGCTCCAAAAGCTGCTCCTGTTCGTATCCACAAGCTCCAAACAAGCGCAGACGTCCCATACGTTACACACCCGAGCATCGTTTGCGCATCCACCCAACAGCCCCCTTCCTCCACGCGATCGAGAAAAAGCCAGACGCAGCCCGCACAATCTAAGTTTAATCCCGGCCGCCACTCCCGCTGCCACGGCGGCGCAGACCACGAGATGTCTAGGACGTTTACCGCAGGCTGTTGGTAAGTCATGACTGGACCTTGGTGCTTGCTGGCTGGGATGCCTTCGCCTTCAGGCGCGTGCGACGATTCGTCCTCGCGCCCCTTCCCCTCGCGATGACTCTTGTCTAGTATCGACATCGTCACACGAAGCGCCTCATCATATGGAAGACTGGACGATTCAGACGAGCGAATCAGAACAACCAAGCTGACATCCCCTACCCCCGCCCTGGTTCACTCTCGTCACCTCTGGCCCCTTTTCTCTAGAGTGAAGTGGACAAAGTAGATGAAGGTGTGTGCCTAGACCGGACATCTAGTTCATTGTCAACTTCCTATTCGGCTGGAGGAAAAGAAGGCATCTATCAATGATGGAGAACCGGACGAACGCCTCATCCAAACGGCCCCCCCTTCCCCGTCATCTCGCCCCTCCTGACAGCCCTACAATTCTTCTTACGATGGAACAAGCGACGATGGATGCCTGCACCGAAAAATACTTCTCCAACTCGTACCGATACATCAAACCTCCTTGACTCCTTGAGGATATCCTTGAGGGAGAGAATGCGACAATCGTCAGATGCTGCCCACCCTCCGCCCCGTGCCGCCAAGGCCACTTGCGGCCGTCGAACGACGTGCCTCACATGGCAAAAGGGGAGGCGATTGCCTATGCCATCACACTTCAGCCTGCTGGGCCGTCACATACGCGACCCGCGGCTCTCCAGCGAATGGGAGCTGTCTCTGGGTATTCTGAAAGACTTCATGTCCTTTGTGAATGGAGCCTTTGGAAGAGAGGGGGGCTAAAGGCATAGTTTCTGTCCTGCAATTTCCGCTCCAGAGTGACTCTTATGTTCCATGTGATGATGGAAATCGAGAGTTTGAGGCCTAGACTTGTCGCTCACATGATCATCATCATACCCATCAACACTCGTCCACTTCATTCTCTTGAAGCAGAGCACATTTCCCCCAACTTGTGTTTTCAACCTATCCTACCTCGGCGCATGGGGCCATCGACGCTTAGGTCTCTGCTTGCCGACGCCCGTTGATGCCCATCGCACTTAACCGCAGTCCAAGAACCACGATCTCCCTGGGTGTAACTTTCAATGGGGGTGCGACTAAGTCCGGCTACGGATTGTGGAAAAGGAAAGCATTGATACCCGTGAGATCACCACTGTCTGTCTATAGGCCCAAATAGAAGTGTCACCAGAATAGTGACTCACCCCTGGGCACATCTCACATGCTTGGCTCATTCATGATGCGATGACACACCCGAGCACTACAGAGGACAGTCATTAGATGTGTCAGTGTTGCTAGTCGTATTGGATTTCCCAGACAATATATCAGGAACGTGTGGCAAAGTTGTGCTTGAATTAAATTTTCTTTTGTTTCGGAAGTAAAAAAAAAAAAGCCACAGCTAATCACAGCGTTCTTTTGCAAATGTGTGCCCATGAAAGAAACCTGCACCCGCTATTGCCAATGCTTTGATGATCCCAGAGAGGAAAGGAAAATAGACACTGGAGCCTCGGGAAAAAAGAAATGAAAACGTACAAAACGACCACCGAAACCGAAGCCGCAAACCGATGTAGCCTGATAATGTCGTGGAGCTCATTGTCGAATATACGCGTAATTATTTCGTCATCAACAGACTGTGCTAGGAAACCCAAGAGGATGAAATGAGGCAAAAAGTGTAGTGTACCAACGAGAATCGCTTGTTGGGAAGGGCTTCCATTCTGGGATACCAATGGCAAAAGCAGGTGTATAAACGTAATAGAAAGACTTCTATCTTTCTCTGGTCCAAATATGTCTGGTTGCAACGCAGTCGGAAAAGAATGATGTCGCTCACCTCGGAGCACGGTGGGATCACTGAGAGCTGCAGACCTAGTCACTCATCCTCGGACCCCAACGGAGAGGGGCCTAATACAACGTCTGCCGAGGGGCACTCACTCACTCCTTTCTGGCAAGCTATGATCAAGCTCTCGGCCGCGTCTCTGCAGGTGGTGAAACTCGCCCCCACGTCAATGTTCTTCCTTTGTTCGTACTCCTGTGGGGAAAGTGATGGAGCTGATTCTCCCGTGTCGTAGTTCCGGGCGGCTTCTTATGCACCCTCAAGAGGCTGCACGAAGTTGTAATTGAAGTCCAGCAGGCCGTCCAACATCCAATGCTGGGGGTCGAAGAAATCGTAATTGGTCTCGCCGTAAGTCATGCCGCTCAGCATGCTATTACTTGGTGCTTGGCTGCCAATTCCGCCTGAGTTGCCAGGTGTAAGGGCACCATTAGCAGCGAGCAAACTGTTCGCTTGGAGTCCTTGGGTTGCCGGCATAAGAGTGCTGTCCAAATGGGTCGATGACGCTGAGGACTCGTTCGCTGAGTCTGGATTAGTAGGTTGTTTCATGGCTATTGAGGGTGGCACGTAAGTCAGTCATCACAGTCACACCGAAGAGAGACGTGGATGTAATGGCTAGAGCACAGGATAGGAAGGGGATGGGGTTTTATAATTACCATCGATTGAGCCTCTTCCCTGGGCTTGATATTCTTCCCTCCAACGCCAGACAAAGTCAAATACAAGACTCATGCTATGGCGGCAGCGCACCTTGAGCTGCAATGTGTCGTCAATGAGCAGCGGAGAATCGTCGTTGTCGTAGGAGGCCGTGCTGTTGTTGTCGAGTCGAGCTCCGTTCCACATTTGCACCATTAGCTCTGCTAGACGCCACTGTAGGTCGTTATTTACAACGCTTGTTGCGCGAATGGCGTTGATAGTCTGGTGGAACAGATTGCGGCCGCGATCGAAATCAATTGTTTTGGCAAAGAATGACCGCATAAGCTTGAGCAAGGCAAATCCTGCCGCGATCAACATCTGCTGGATGTAATTCGTCGCATACAGCAGAATTTGCCCGGGGGAGTTCTGCCCGGGTGATGTGACCTTGTCGACCTCAAGGATGTTATCCAAGAAGCTTGTAGTTGCCCTCCAGAGGCCCATCAGATCATCAATGTAGCCAGGAGTGGTGCTTGAGTCGAAGAAGCCAGCAAGGCGCAGATGAAGTGCCGCGGCTCGCATGTGCAAGTTGACTATTGGTCCCAAATGCTGCGAGAGAACCGATGCTTGAAGTTCGTTATAGTCCTTTCGATAGACCCTCATCAGCATGGCGCGGTGCTCATCACCAGCGACCCCTCGAGGATCACTAGCATTGCTGTACATTTCCTTGGACACCTTGTCGCAAAATCTTTCGACTTGGAGTCTAGCCTCCAATTCGGGTGTCAATCGGAAGGGACCGTCCTCGCCTCGTCGAACGGCCAAGGTCCAATCGTATAGGGTTGAAGCCGGCTGACCGTAGCCAGTACCGATGGTTTGAGCTACAATGTTGCAGACAGCCCATGTTGAAACGCGATCGTGCAGCTGCTCTTTGTTGAGGTCTACTGATACCCTAGAGAAGTCCTGGCTGTGGTTTGGCCTGTGTAAGCCAATACCCGTCGCCACCTTCATCATAACGCCACAGAGGATGTGCGTAGGGTCAGCACTTGTCGTGCTTGTTGGGAGAGGCCAGGTACATAACAGGCACAAAGCTTTGACGACAAAGTAGCTGCTGGGAACATCTCCGATGGTTGACCAAAGCAATCTGGTCAGAGGTCCAGATATCGAGGTCAACAACGTGGGGTCTGCGCTATATCGGCGAGCAGCGACCGAAATAATCGACCAAAACAGAAGGGCGTGTTGTTGGAAGTACTGGTCAGGCGTCTGTTGCGGGTTGAGGAATGGCAAGAAAGGGTGATAGTATGCGAAGAATTCGTTAAAGAGCTGATTCACTGACTCCTCGGTCAAGCGTACGTTCTCTAGCTCGTGGGTGTAGCGTGGTAGACTGTACGACCCTCCCCTCTTGAGGTGCAACAGCGAGGATACAGCCTCGTCGGAGCCCATGAGGGAAGGATTCCTAGTGTGTGTATACACGCTCGTCGCAACCGGAGAATGGAGGTCTTGTTCGTCCTCGTCCACGGTGTAACCTTGGTTTTGGGCGCGTGCAATGTTGCGTCGCAACCTATCGATTTCCTTTTCCATCTCGGCATGCTTCGAGCGCTTGCCAATGCGCTTGAAGTTTGACTCAATCTTACACGAAAGCTTGAGACGGTTACACCGTGAACAGCTTTGGAAAGGATCTTGAACAACATCGCATCGCAACTATTCCCGACGAAGATTGGTTAGAGGGGTGACTCATGCAATGGATTTTGGCCGGTGCGTTGACTCACCTTCTGTTGTCGACACTCGTTGCAAGCGCGCTTGACGCCGGGCTGACGCTTTTTGGAATCAGGCTCGCCATTGTCGTCGTCATGCCCGGCATTGCTGCCAGGGCTGCTATCCAACGCCATGCTGCTGTGCTTCCTCTTCGGAGGCCCATTGGGCGCATGGCGGGCGCTCATGGGACTTGTGGGCGAGACGGGCGTCGCCCCGCCGGCAGAGACGACGTCCATGCAGGGCACGGGGGACCGTCAGTCGCGGTGAGACAAGACAAGACACAGCACAGGCGGGTTCGGGTGACCCCTCCCGGGCCGGGCGTGGCGTAAGGTGCGAACGGCGGTCGCAGGAGCTCGCAGGAGCAACTCGGCAATCGGAGATCTCCTGGACGGTGAGCGAGACTCACTGGGGCGGCGGTCCGGTGTCGCGACGTACGTGTTGGTATTGTTGATGTGAAGTGGGAGCTGGCGCGGCCGAATGCGGAGGGCGGGGAAGAAAGGTTGATTTTTGACCTGAGGAGCGAGGCAAGATTTGCTGTGGAAAGTGGAAGGGGACATCTTTGCGCCTGCCCAGCCGTTGGACTTTTGGAGGGGGCCCAACGGGGGTGCGAATGGCTGGGTATCGTCATATCATTGGCTGACTCGATCTGTAGTTCCCCGCCCTCACCTTCTGCAGCGGGCGGGGTGAGTGAGTACAGAGCAGTTTACACATGACAACTGCCCGACCAGGTAAGGCGCATTAGGAACCCGGACCCGACTTTCACCGGGTCTCGCTCTTCTGCCCAGGCCGTGCCCGGCTGCTGTCAGGATAGTGCACAGACAGGCGGGATGCGCCCCGGTTCCTTAAGCTCCCCGGCGCAGGAGATAGCAATCCGAATTGACAAAGATAGGCAAATTGAGATTGATGACAGCTGCTGGTCCGATATCGTCCTTTTTCTCTGCCTTTACCCACTCTTACACGTCCTGCATCTGGGGACCAGTTTCCACGCGTCCACTGCAATAGGTAGCAGATTCGCCAAGAGCAAGTATCCATTGATGACAGAAAGAAAACCCAAAAGTGGAAATTGTAGGTGAAAATTGGGCCAGCAGGCGGGTGAGCGACTGGCCGAGTGGCTAAGGTAGTCAGTCTGTGGTCAAAGAGCGTGGGACTATGACTAATCATATTTGGAGGTCATGAGCAGGCGCAGTGCGTAGCGCGCAGCAGCCGTAGGACATAATCCCCTTCTGCTTTGGCAGAAACTCAAGTTTAGCCTGCCGAATGAGTTCATCATCAGACGAACACTTGTACATAAGCATTTCCGTGGAGAGGCTGACTCGCGCCTTCTAGAACCCAAAACTCTCCTCCTCCTCCTCCTCCTCCTCCTCCTCCTCCTCCTCCTCTTCTTCTTCTTCGCACCGTTCAGGGGTGTCATTCCCTTCTTCCAACTGCACCTCATATGTCACATCATCATTTTCAGCAATGCCTGAATCCGATGCTAAAGAAGCGCCAAAACCGCCCATCAAGGTTGCGCTGGCATTACCTGCCGTGTACCAGGGAAGTGGTTCTTACACTGAAAGCTCAAAAGGGACCCGTGACGTCCAATTTGCCATGCCGGGATCGCGACTTAAGCAAGGTGAGGCTTCGTCTCTCTCGGTGGAGTCGCTTGGGTCGGAACTGATTGTTCTCGCAGTCGACGTCCTCCAAGTAGACTCAACTGCTACATCTCAACCCTTTGTGGACCCAGCTGTCTTCCAAAAATGGATTAGCAAGTCTTGATGTGACTGCTGTACCTATGCCATCAAGACAATGTGGATGGATCGAAATCCGACCATACAGCACTCAGCACTCGGAATCGCGACTGCATATATTTGTCTTGGCAGAGAGATGCCTCATCCCGGATCCGAGCGCTTGGCGGCTGTTCCGGAACTTTTTTAGGCCCGATAAAATAGTCCACTACGTACTGGATCTTAGCCCGCCATCAATTGTCAAATAGAGTTTGGCGGAAAGAGTACTCGTGCGCTCCGGTAACTGTGGCCGGCATCTCGAAAGCCCATAATTCGCCCCCGCGGCTCAAACTCGTCCACTCTGGGGTCCGATCGGGTGTCTGATCCAGGACCTTTCGGCTCAAGTCCTGCTTCGCCAAGATCCACTTTTTAAGGAAGAATGAGCAACTGGATTTACTCGGGGCCAATTCCTCGGAATTGGAATTGCGGCAGTGCCACGCCCGGTTAGATCGGAATCGCACAGAGAATCCGCCGTAACTTTCATCTTAGGTTGCACTTCGGCCAGTGATGGATTAAATGGATGACAGTCACTGGATCACTAGCTGAAGTATGGCAAGGTTTGCAACCGCATAACCGGCGCTAAAGTCTCGCATCTCTGCAAAACCCCAAGCTCTTCCCGTCAGCGCGATGCGGGCTGTCGGCCGGGGATGCTGCTCGACTGCGTAGTAGTGTAGGTGAGAAGTGTAAGGTAGTATCCACGCCCCTGTTCGGGACCACCCCCACCAAGTCCACTCCAACTGGGATGAAACGGGGGACACAAGCCAGCTTTATATCCAGATTTCAAAGCAATACGTAGTGTAGAATTGATTTCGAAGGATCGAGGGTGAAGCATTCCCCTAGTCAAGCCGTCTCAGACTTTCTCCCCGCGTCCACTTTCCGCGTGCGGGGTTCCGGGCACTAAAGAGCGTAGCGTTGATCAGCGGCATATCCAAAAAGGGCATGGGTTTGGATTGAATAGATGTTCCACGTCGGTCGATAGCTACCTCTCACAAGAGTATAAGAATCTACTGCTCGGCTGAATTCGCTCGCTTCGCGTTTGTCCCCTCTCTCAAATGTATCCCTCGTGCGACTCTCGTTACCTCTATCTACTTTTGATAACCCTCAACAAGGATACTGGCTCGCCTCTCAGACTCGTTTTCAGCAATGCCGGCACAAACTAACGGAAGCTCCCCAGCGGGAGACTACATTGTCCCTTTTTTTATCGATGGGGAGAAGTCTGTCCCCAAAAAGACCTTTGAAGTCGTGTCGCCCGCTACTGGGAAGGTCATCTACAAATGCGGTAGCGCAACTGAAGAAAATGCCTTGGCCGCGGTTGAATCCGCAGCCAACGCGTTCAGGAGCTGGAAGAAGACGACACTCACGCAACGCCAGGAAATCTTCTTGAAGACTGCTGCCATCATGGAGTCTCGGAAAGATGAACTGGTCCGCATCATGTCTGAAGAGACGGGTGCTGCCACAAGTTGGTCAGAGTTTATTCTGGGTCTGGGCATCGGCTGTATCAAAGACGTTGCCGGACGCCTCGTCACCGTCCAGGGCTCTGTCCCAGCTACCAACGATCCGAACTTCAGCGCAATGGTCCTCAAGGAACCTTACGGAGTCGTCCTCGCCATTGCGCCTTGGTTAGTATATTGATGACGGTAGACGCCGGTGAGATAGCTAACACTCAAACAGGAACGCCCCATACATGTTGGGAGCAAGATCAATAGCGTTCCCAATTGCCGCTGGCAACACTGCCATTCTCAAGGCCTCAGAACTTTCTCCGCGAACGCTCGTCGAGATGGTGTCTTGCTTCCACGAAGCTGGCTTGCCCAAGGGTGTTCTGAATGTCATTGTGCACGAGCCCGCCAACGCCGCTGCCATCACAACATCGCTAATCGCCCATCCTGAGATCAAGAAGATCAACTTCACCGGGAGCACTGGCGTCGGACGCATCATCGCAAAGCTGGCAGGTGAGAACCTGAAGCCAGTACTACTGGAGCTTGGAGGCAAGGCCCCGGCCATCGTATGGGAAGACGCCGACCTTGAACTGGCTGCAAACCAGTGCGCAGTCGGCTCTTTCTTACACGGAGGCCAAATCTGCATGAGCACTGAGCGTATCATTGTGCACAAGAAGATCAGCGAGCAGTTTCAGTCCAAGCTGTCGGCCTCGATCGAGAACATCTTCCCGAACAAGTCCAATGCGCCTGTCCTTATCAACGCCGCGGCCGTTGAGAAGAACAAGAAGCTTATCAAAGATGCCGTGGGCAAAGGCGCTGTCCTCGTTTCCGGCGACGTCGACGCTGAAGAGACGTCCAAGACGAGGCTGCGGCCAATCGTCATCAAAAACATCACGACCGACATGAACATTTACAAGACCGAGTCTTTCGGGCCGACCGTAGCACTCTTTGAAGTAGAGACCGAGGAGGAGGCGATCAAGCTTGCCAATGACACAGAGTACGGTCTGACGTCTGCCGTCTTCACAGAGGATTTGCGGACAGGTCTCCGCTTTGCAAAGGAAATTGAATCGGGAGCCGTCCACATCAACAGCATGACTATCCACGACGAGCCTGGTCTACCCCATGGCGGCGTCAAATCCAGCGGGTTTGGCAGGTTTGGCTCCTCGGGCCTGGATGAGTGGACGAGGACGAAGACGGTGACCTACCGGAACTGAGTTGGTGCTTACACAGCGATAGATAGATAGATAGATACCTGGTCTGGATGAAATTGGGTGTCCACGGCTCCTTTGGTTCCGATGCATTACGTACATTGATTTGTTGGGTTCGTCGCCTATCGATGCACGACTGTATGACAGACGGTTGCAAATAGATTCCACGTTTTCATGGTCCCAACTTGCTGAGAAAGCAATAAAGTAGCAATAGAGGGGTGTTGATCACGGCAATTGCCATCAGCCAATGACGATTATGTGGAAATAATCACGGCATTGCACAATCGGACTTGCCTACCTTACCACGTGCTTACTAAATTACACACGATCGGCACACCACATCTAGGGTCACGACAGGAGAAAGGGGCGGTAAGAGGGACTTGGCTTGGACTCGATGACAGCCCAATTGAGTTTTGGGGGGTAGGTACTATGATAATTTCTGGTGGTATTGCACGTAAGATGAAGGACCAAGGTTGACGGGATCATTTCAAACAATGGGATGCCAGTACGTACAATTACGTCTTCCCCGCAGTTGAAAACCTGGAGTCAGAAAAGTTTCCAGCATGTCACACTGGACAACGATGATCCATAAATCCTAACTCCCCGGCCGAAATGAATTTCCGAATAGGTGCATCCAGATGGAGGATAACCCTAAATCCCTAAGCCCCGGGGTATCCATTTGATGGTCTTGAAGAGCCTTGAAGAGCGCAAGGTGGCATTGATCAGTTCCAATCCGAGAATCCGTGATCATCTCCCCCCGATTCTTCCGTTGAGATGGACCGGAAGTTAGACAGTTGTTCGGATAGCAGCGATGTACGTACGTAGTAGTCGACGGATGACGGGTCATGGTCCAATGAAACAGCTCCTGCCCGTGCAGACCCTGCAAAGCTCCCGGCATAATTGGCGCTAATCCTCTTTGGTGTGCAAGCTCTCGGGATCCTTGCATCACAAATTCGAGTCGCTTCTCAAGATCTTCAAGCCAAGTGACATAACTCTCCGATTGCCAGCAATCCACGCAATGCTTCCCGCACGGCCTTTCCGACCGGCCTTCCGTGCGGTATCGGGCCTCCGAAGCCCGGCACTGAGATCTCAATGCTTCCCAGGGCGATGGTACTCCGACAAGAAACCTGCTGCGGCGGCCGCCGAAGATGACCTCCCCGACCACCGAAAGCTCGGCGTCCAGCAAGAGCTCTTCACCTCCTCCCTCTACAGCCCCGGCTCGCCCATTTTCCTTCCGAACGGCACACGAATCTTCAACCGACTGGTGGATTTCTTACGACGGCAGTACGTCCACTACGGGTTCGACGAGGTCATCACGCCAAACATTTACAAAAAGTCTCTGTGGGAGGTGTCGGGCCATCTACAAAACTATGCCGACGACATGTATACCGTCACAAGCCGCGCACGCGCGCCCGAGGAGAAGGCGAGCTGCTGTGGCAGCCACGACAGCGAGAGCGCTGCCCGCACCGGCGAGGAATCCAGGCTGACCGAGGGCGAGGACGACGATTACGGCCTCAAGCCCATGAACTGCCCGGGGCACTGTCTTATCTTCGCCTCCAAGAACCGGAGCTACCGCGACCTGCCTATCCGCTACGCCGACTTCAGCCCGCTTCACCGTAACGAGATCTCGGGCGCCCTCAGCGGCCTGACGCGCGTGCGCCGCTTCCACCAGGACGACGGCCACGTCTTTTGCCGGCCGATACAGATTCAGGACGAGGTTTTCAAGACGCTCGACTTCATGAAGACGGTCTACGGCGCGCTCGGGTTGGAGCAGTTTGATTTCGCGCTCTCGACCCGGCCGGCGGACCACTACATTGGAACCGACGCCGAGTGGGCGCGGGCCGAGTCACAGCTGCGCGACGCGCTGGAGCAGGCCGGCCTGAAATACACCGTCAAGGAGGGCGACGGCGCCTTCTACGGCCCCAAGATCGATGTAATGCTGCACGATTCTCACGGCAAGTCGCACCAGGCCGGTACGATCCAGCTCGACTTCCAGCTCCCCCAGAGGTTCAACCTTGAGTACCAAGCGCCGGCGCCGCAATTGGAGGCGCAGGGCCTGCCGCTGGACACGGCTGACGCAGCGGACCTCGAAACGTACGGACCCGTGCCTCCCGTGATGATCCACCGGGCCATCTTGGGGTCCGTCGAGCGTCTGATGGCGCTGCTGATTGAGGAATACAAGGGCAAGTGGCCGTTCTGGCTCAACCCGCGTCAGTGCGTTATCCTGACCATCAATGATACGGAGCCGGTGATGAGCTGGGCATCGGAGGTCAAGGATATCCTGACGGGCCACGACCGCGTGCGTGACCCGAGGAACCCGCGACAGCCGCGTCCTACGGGCTTCGCGGTCGAGATCGACTCCAGCGCACGGTCGCTGGCGAAAAAGCTCAAGGAAGCTCGGGAGAAACAGCCCGGCTTCATCTTGGTAGTGGGCAAGGGCGATGTTGCGGCGAAGCAAGTGACCGTCGACATGACTGACGGCCCAGACAGCTCGGGAGGTAGCGGCGCCGCGAAGGGGGCCCGGCAGCAGATGGATCCTCTTGCTTTGCTAGAGAAGATGCAGGAAAAAGTGGCGACGTACCAGTAGATGTTTCGCGCCCCGTGTATAACAGATGTAGAAATGTACACTACCGCTACAACAGCGCCAGCTTAGCGGTTTGTATTATAGTCATGATGAACGCAGGCCATGCCTTCAGCATTATTAGTCGTCCTTTACACCCATCCAAGGATGTGTCGCCATCCCCACTCCGTTCCCATGGTATCGCTTCACCTGTAATCCTCAACTCCCTGGGAAAATCACATCGAATAAATCAGCAACACCGCTTTCCCGTTATATCACCTGGTCCTGTTGGAAGTGCTGTTCGCCTGCTGGTGAAATAGCGGTCTATGACAGCCATCAGTAATTGAGCGTACCACGTTGACATGAGTCGCTTCTCATCGACCGGGCTCACTCACCGCTTGTACTTTTCGTCGACCTCGCCGCCAGAACTCTCAATGCGCTCGACCAATTCCTGACGCTGCCTGAGCTGCTCCTTCATGAACTCCACCGTCTTTTTCAGCACGAGACCCTCGGAACGGCCCTGGCCTTCAAGACCGGGAACCAGTTCCGTCAGGCGATCGAACCCCTCGCGGATGGCCTGACGTCGCTTTTGCTCTGCAGCGACTCACGTGTTAGCGATTCCGCGTGGTGAATGCGCCAAAGGGCGGGGTCTTCAACGCGTGCGCAAGAGAGTAAAAGCTTTCAGAGTCTTGTCCTTCAAAAGGGAACTTGACGTACCAGACGCGATATGATTTTGCTTCTTTTCCGCCTCGGTCAGGCGCGGCTTCTCTTCAGGTTGCTCGGCATCCGCGGCAGCGGAAGGGGAATTGGACTTATTTGGAGAAGACATGGCGCGGGTACGTTCGATTTCTACAGGCGCGTATGCAAAGTACGAGGTGGTAGTATAAGTGAAAGCGATTCATGAATGACCAAGCTGTCGAAACCTTTTGTTAGGCTTGACGATGGCAGGAGAGGAGAATGGGGTATATGTGAGTTTGTATGTGTGAGGGTGTTTGTGTTTCGCACGATCACATGCCGTTTCGCACCGAAGCGGGATGTCCTCTGAGATCAGATCCCCTCCAGCTTCCTCCGTGCGGGATTCGCAGAAGCCACCCCTGTACGGTAAGGTTCCTGCAGCACGTTTGTTTCCGCCCGCAGGGCTGGCTGGCACCGCCGCCGCAGGAGCTGAACCTGTCGCCCAACGCTCCTTACCTTGGGGGAATAAGGTCGGCAGATAAGATAAGCCGACGGGCCTCAGGTAAGATAGGTACCTAGGTAGGCACCTAATATAAGAGACCCAAGAAATCAATCGCGTGGATCTGGCGGGGTTGGCACGTCCCAGGCTTGTGTGACCTCATTGGCATCGGGATTGATTGCTCATCCAGAAATTCTACAGCTGCCGGCCCACAATGCGCTGCACCTCCTTTCTTTCCGATAGCTGTGTCTTCGATTCACATCCTAACATTTCACTCTCAAGAGAACAGAACAAGATCCCAAAAACCTTCCCAATTCACTCCGAGTCTCGTCCAAATTCCGCGCCAATCAATCTTCACTCTCTGCATACACCACCATGGCCGACGTAAAGATCTCATCCGACCCTCCACCGGATTACACGAAGGCCACCGAACAACTCACCCGGCCACGGGCGCCCTCCGCCGCTACCGGTGGTCCCGGCGGCCCGCGTGCGCCGCTCCCCCTCAACCTCCCCATCCTCTCCTACCTCAAATCCAAGCGCGTCATCCTCGCCTCCGCCTCCCCGCGGCGGCGCGCCCTCCTCGCCCAGATCGGCCTCAAGGACCTTGAAATCACACCCTCGACGAAACCCGAGGACCTTGACAAGTCGGCCTACGGACCCTACGAGTACGTCTCCGCGACGGCCCGCCAAAAGTGTCTCGACGTGTACGAGACGGCCTTGCAGACGCACCTCGCCTCGATCCCGGATCCAGACGTCGTCATCGCCGCCGACACCGTCATCGTCACCCGCGACGGCCGCGTGCTGGAGAAGCCCCGGAGCGAGGCCGAGCACATCAAGATGCTGCGACACCTGAGGGACACCCGCGTGCACAGAGTCCTTACTGCGGTGTGCGTCGTCGCGCCGAGGGAGGACGCAAGATCGCCGGGCTACGAGATCGCCACGCATACAGAGGAGACCAAGGTGTACTTTGCGCAGGAGTCCAATGGCTTACCAGACGATGTCATTGAAGCCTACGTCAAAACAAGAGAAGGCGCGGATAAGGCGGGTGGGTACGCGGTTCAGGGTATGGGCGGCATGTTGCTCGTTGAGAAAATCGAGGGCAACTTTGATAACGTGGTTGGCTTGCCGGTACGGCAGACGCTGGCGCTGGCGGAGAAGGCGATCTTCAAGCAGGACGAGGAGGAGGTTGCTGAGGACGAGGAGGAGGACTTGATGTGATTACAAAAATGGAACAGAGACCTGCTACATACACGACCTTGTCGAGACGAGGAGGAACGCATTTAGAGAGGGCGCGAAAACTTGGTGATATGCCCTAGTTTCTGGCCTTTGAATTCGAGGACGAAGGGAGCTTCTGCGTCTGATATACAGCGAAAAGTTGCAAATACCGTATAGCAATGAGCTTTACATGATATGAACGACCGCGGGCTCACGGTCGAAATCCCCTGGCAAAAAGTTTGTGCGGGACACCTTTGAAGAGTTGTTACACCAATGGTGGGATCAACATGATTACGTGACACGGTGATGCTGCATTGCCCTCTTTCAATCCTCCGTAATTTCAGTGTGCCCAGTGGCAACAGAATCACGCTGTCAGCACCCTCTGTAATCAATATGTTTGAATCTAGTGACCCTAACCCCAAGTGCCTCGTTCCTATTTGCGCCCACTTACCTTCTGCCCCGAACAATCAACCAACACCAGTGGCAGCCTTCTAACACAGCATGACAACCTTGGCACACTCTTATTTGAATTGTCTTGCCTCCCAGATTGATCTACTCATCCGATTCAACCGCCGACTGTTTAAAGTTCTACAATATCCTTCATCGAATTGGTGCCACTAGCTATTCGGGGGGCGTGATGCTCAACTATGGTCAGGAGCGTAAAGCAAGATATAAGTATCATCCTGTATTCCCCTTTGGTATTCCCCTCTTCCAGCTACCTCAACATCTGAGTCCAATTTACTTCGTCGCCTCCTTCCAGTGCGACTTTCTCATTGGACGGATGTTTCCAGTGATTGCCGTCTTATTCTTTTCATTGCGGTGTGTTCTCTGTCATGGCGTCTCACCAGTAATCCTTACTATCCCAAGGTAGGTCCCACAGTGTAGAACCTGGTGCCATTGCGCAATCAAAAAGACCCCTCTTCAACCATTGGGAGCCTCGACGGAAGTTCCATGTAGCACACGGGTATGACATCGTTGTCAAAATGCTTAACTTCTGCCGAAACCGTCCCTTCTAGACAAAAAAGAGCCCCGCCTCCGCGAACACCGACGGATTCACAGAGTCACAGCGTTTCACGGGTCGTTACGATCCTAACACGCCTAGCTACCACAAACTCCTAGTACATTATACCCGCCAGGAGGCAGATGAAGAATTCAGTCTACAGATCGGAGACTTCCCGCAATGCCTAGAACCCATCATTTACGAATAGCTCGGTTACCAATGCTCACTTCACCCTTATCATCCGTCAATTACAAAAAAGAAGTGGCAAAGGAGGAGGATGCTAACTTTGCTATGTTGAATGCTCCATGTCACATCAGGATTGTCTACCCAAATTTTCAATCTAGCAGGATTCAGCAAGCCATATGACTTTTATTTGCGAGGATGTACGGATAGAGACTTCACAAAAACCCCGCGCGTAATTTTTGACAGACACATATCCATGACTACTATACTTACGCTACTGGCCTGCTCTCACCCGACTTCAGAGACCGAGGTTTTTGGCATCCCAGAAAGCTCCAATTGTAGCTTCCGTCACGTTGCCAGATAGGTTCAATGAGAAGCAATCCCCTGGGGCCATCCACATTCAGGTGCTTGAGCAGGCAACAGACATCAAGCCTGCTTGGATTGCGCCTCGACAATCCAGTCCACGTTCAAATACAGGGTGATATTTTGACCCGAACTGGAAGTCCACTGTGCCAGAACCACACCACTACCCAACCACCCTACTGGAGCTGCTTATCACCCTCTGTGCCTGTCTATCAGCAAAATGAGCGAAGAATACAGGTAGCCGGTGGCCCTAGGGGGAAGAAGCCCGGCGTGATTTTGCGCCCGTTGTCTGCCGACGCAGGACTTCAGTCCGATACAGCTACCGAGATTAGTTGCGCATCCTCAACGGTAGTTCTCGCTGCTCATCGAAGCCGTACCTCCAAAGTTAAAAGCTGGAAGTTAGAATAGTCTGTCAGCCTATCACATAAACGCCCATCAAGTGCCAAACTCCTCCACCTTTACTGGCAGCACACGCAGGTTCCAGTTTTCATGAATATCCCAGGACGAAGAATACGTTTAGGCAGACATTCACAAGCCACAGGGCAGGCTCGCACAAGACATAGCTGAATGAAGTTTTGGCGCCACAGGTAGCGCCGGAATGTCGGCTACTAAAGACCAAGAAGCCGAGAAACGTTTCCTATGGAGGCGGCATCACTCCCTTGGCAGGGGGAACGGCAGGCCACCCCGGGCCGAAATGTAAGGGGTATCTTACGGGCTATGTTTAAGGAGAGACAATGGTGGAGTCTAAGCTAGGCACATGGCAGAAAACTTAGAACCTTCAAACGTCTATAAACGAGCCTACAAGGAAGTGGTTGTGTAACATATAAAGGGCGGTAGATTTTTGCGATCGAGCCGAATTGGAATGTAGATGTTCTTGTGTGACCATGCTGCGTGGACAAAAAAGTCATCAAAGAAAAGGGAAGTGACATCGCGGGCGTATGAAGTCTCCCTGTTAATAGGGAAGAATAGTGCATTGCCGTCGAAGCTACTCTGCCCATTCTTGAATCTTGATCCATTAGTTAATCGCCCCCAATCACAATCACGGAGAATGCTCACACGCCATCTTCAAAATTTAGATCAAATTCGATTTGACGCTTACTCAGGTAGAATAACTCCTCGACTCCAGGGTACTATCCAACATCCCCCACTCGTGCGCTGCGGGTATCGATGGCTCTGAGATATCTGTGGTATCATCCAATGTAGACTAGAAGTCATCATCGGGTGCTGGATGTCTATAACATGTCTCTTGGTATCTCTCTCAAGGTAGCGCCTATTAATATTACTAATTGGTTCAATGTTGCCTTCCCTCTTTAAAATCGTGAAAAATGCTCTTGGTTCAAGACTTCGTCGGCCTTTTGAAAGGGTGAGCCTCCGTGTTGAAAACCCACTCATCCAAGCTCATTAGTTCCGGGTCTGAGAAGATGAGGTAAAAGTACTTCAACGTCTCAGCGAAGAAGAAGCTCTCCATGGTATCTTCCTGCCGCGACTGGTTATACGTCACATCAACAACGACGGCGTGCGCGTCGTCTGTCTGAGTCGACTTCTGGACGGCCTCAAACATGTCCCACGCCATGTCCAACAGGTCCGCCTTGCCTGTGACCCGGTATAGCACAAAGAGACTCTCGATGGCCTCGGGTCGCAGGTTGTAATGAGCGTCGTCGACGCGCCAGAATCCCCTAGGCGCATGGTGGCTGCTTTGCGCAACCCACTTCTGCTCGTCCCACTTGCAGATGTCCACGGTGTCGCACTTGACGACCTGAGACTTCTCCGGCATGAGACCGCTCTTGAAGGACTTGTACGCCCAGGCGCACCCGCGCGTGAGCCTGTCGCCGAGGTCCACGTCGTCGGGGATATCAAAGAGCTTGCCGGCCATGGCGAACATGCCGCCGGCGAAGCAGGATAGGTGCTCGAGCTGGGAAAGTTGGTCAATCTTTCGGAGCTTCTCGTTGACGATCGCAGTGCCCAGAAGCAAGATGTCGTCCTGTTGCGGCGTCATGGGACGGTACAGCAGGTGGGCCTTGGTCGCTTTCGCTACGCCTCTGTACATCTTCTCGTAGGCATTGTCCAGGCCGCCGAGCAGGACATGCATCTTGGGGAGGTACTCGTAGAGCGAATCGCCGTCTCCGCCGAGCTTGAAGACGTTGTTTGTGGTCTGGAAGTCGTCGCGGACGTTGATAAAATTTGGCCACATGCCAGGGAGCAGCGTCTCGTCTTGGATACGGTCGAAGGCCTTCTTGATGCGCTCGATGGCGTCGAAGAACTTGAAGTCCCCGGTCAACTGCGCGAGTCTGGTGAATTCTAGAGACATGCTTCCAATAGAGGCCGAGCTCTGGTAGGGGTCGGGTAAGATTTTCCCGGCTCTGAGCTCCTCGAAGCTGAAGCTGTAAGGTGGGAAGCGATTCGGTGTGTCGAATGCCGCATAGAGCATGTTGGCGAGCTCGACGGCCTTGTCCAGGAGAATCTGCTCCTCGCTAAGATCGTATGCGGATAAGAGTCCACCAAGGTACCGGACGTTCGTCTCAAAGATGTTGCATCTCGTCTCGGTTGCGTTATTCCAGTCAATTGTGCTGATGTACTGGACGACGTCGTTGAAGTCGTCGTACATGCCCATCAACCAAAGAGTGTCGAGGGAGTCAACCAGAGTGGCACCCCATCCGTTGTAGCGGTTCTTGCCCCTCAATGAAAGGGGCTGCAATTCATCATAACCCCAGGCGTGCCTAGTGTATGAACGCCAACTCTTCTTGAAGGCGTTGCGTACTTCATTGCGGCGGGACGCCATGAGCCCGATATCGAGGCCGATACCTCTCTTCTTCAGGCTGTCTGAACGGTCCGCAGCGAACTCGTATTGAATCTTTGGAAGCGCGAGGGGTTGGCCGTTGGGGAGCCTTGTCATCTCAGCCAAAGGAACTGGATGCTTTTGCGGGTGTGCAGACCAGTCATAGCTTGTCTTAATGGGCTTGACGATATCATCGTTGCTGCTAGGGACGTCCTCAAGATGTACCGCATCATCACGTAGTAGTAGAACAGAAAGCACCACAAAGACGACGAGCAGTGCTAGCACCCGGTAGGTCGGCGGGGAGTGGTTTCGCAATTGAAATTTGGCGACCATCTTGGACGGAAAACGGACAAAGGCGAGGCAGGAGTGACATATAGAGGACCAAGGGGGGGAAGGGAAAATAGGTGCGGCAGACATTTTGTAGTATGAGCTCTGGCGTCACTCGGATATCGACCGTGGGAGGACTTTGTGGATCGGAGCTCCTTTGCTTCTTGCGGCGCTCGACGTCTCGAAGGTCTGCTGCCTCTCTGGTGCGTCGTCCCCTTCCATGAAACACGAGGGGTGACCATGATTTTGTGCTTTACTCGTTCTTGGATTGTCCGTGCAAAGCAGTTGGCAGGGGTGCGGGGGGGCGGGGGGGTGGGTGGGGGGGTGGGGGGGGGGGGGGGGGGGGGGGGGGGGGGGGGGGGGGGGGGGGGGGGGGGGGGGGGGGGGGGGCAGTCTGTAGAGGATAGATCACTCGGACTGTTAACGACTCAATCGATGGCCATATGGTGGGCTAACACGCGATTGGACCTCTTTCCCTTAGGTGGCTGAGTAGACAGGATCGAACTGGAATGACGTTTGGCTAAGATCGAGACTAAGGCAAATAGCATGTGTCAACTCCGCGAATGACATGCGAATGTTCTCCCTAAGCGTTACACAAAATGCTTCCGGCAGAGACAGCGATTGAAAAGGAAAGAATCCTAAGGGAAGAACACCCATGTCATTATAAATCGTTGACTAGTTTTTTAAGGCCGGATACATGTGCCATTCCAACTGCCTTAAACCTTGATAGGATGCCCACCACGAGTTGCATTCTGACTAGGTCGATGTGACGGTTCAAGCCAACAGGAGCGCGTTGTTTCAAGGCACCTGACGTGTTTCAAGGAACGTGGATTTGGGAAAGCTGACTGAACTTAAGGTCCGTATCTAGGTAGGTATTAGTTGACGTCGGCCGAAGGCACAGAGCAGTGGAGAGTAGCACAGTGGGAAGGAAGACGAGTGTGGGGAGTGGCTGAAAACGGCGATCCCGCGGGAATCTGAGACAGTGGACTACCCCACCGGGCCGACCTTTTTGGGCTTTTGGACTGATCTGTGAGTCGTGACGGAAGCAAATCCGGATGGGACCCATCCCCGCGAGCCACATCTTGCAGGACCTGTGGCTGGAGCTTTGCTTGACCGCCTAAAGTTTTTAAATTTCTGCCGCATCCCACCTCTCAGGCCCAGGATTGTTCGTGCACTTTCGTCGCCTCCGGGGGGTCGTTCAACGAGCTTTTTTCATTTTCATTTTTGCGAAGAACCATTGATTGCTCGCCCGGCCACCAAACAATCATGTCTTCTATGCGCAACGCCGTCCAGCGTCGCTCCCACAGGGAGCGTGCTCAACCTTTGGAGCGCCAACGTTTCGGCCTCCTCGAAAAGCACAAGGTTTGTTCGGGACGCTCTGCAACACTCGTCATCATCGAGATGGTTACTAAATGCCCGTTTTCCGCCTACAGGATTACTCCCTCCGTGCCAAGGACTACAACAAGAAGAAGGCCACCATCAAATCCCTGCGCGAAAAGGCTGCCGACCGAAACGAAGATGAGTTTTACTTTGGCATGCTCAGCCGCAACTCCATGGGTTCGCGCCTCAAGGATGGCAGAAAGTGGTCTGGCACCGTCGCTGGCGACCGCGGCAACAAGGCCATGGACATGGACACGGTGCGGTTGCTCAAGACGCAAGACGTCGGCTACGTGCGCACCATGCGCAACGTCATCTCGAAGGAGGTGAAGCGTCTTGAAGAACAGATTATCCTGATCGGCGGCATCGATGCGGCGAACCACAACGATGACGACGTAGACGACGATAGTGACGACGACGAAGTTGCCAGGAAACCTACCGGACCGAGAAAGATCGTTTTCTTGGATGCTGCGGAGGCGGAGGCCAAGGCCAAGGCCGCTGAGAAGGAGGCGATGGAACTGGACGACGAAGAAGGCGAAGACGAGGACGAATTCGAAGGGTTCGACGATACCAAGGGAGATGCCGACGAAGATGCCGCAGAACAGAGGGAAAAGACTCTGGCGCGGTTACGGCTGCATCTACAAAATGCGAAGAAAAAGCTCAAAGTCTTGACCAAGGCCGAGGAGGGTCTCGAGATACAGCGGGCGAAGATGGCCAAGACTGCGACCTCGGGCGGCACGACAAGGAAGGGCAAGAAGATTATGGTCCGGGCACGCAAGAGGTGAAGAATTCCCGTTTCAGCGTCTTTCAAAAACGGTTGGCGAACAAAAAGCATGGTTGCGATTGGTGGTGTTTGTTTTTCTCGTGTCTTCATTTCAATCCTAACATCTGAGCGGCTATGGAAAAAAGACGACCCATATGCTCAGAAACGTCGTCATGCGATACCCAAGGATCCCCGGAGTATAGATCTACATGTACAAAGAAGGAATATCATCGCTCCCCTATCCTTTTCCCGGATAGGGTCTCATAAGGAAATTCCCATTAATCCATCAAACCCTTGAACCGTGAGAGACAAACCAGACCAGAACTATGCATCAACAAAAGTGGTATCTCATTTACTTCCCTGTCATTCCCGTATTCATCCCTTTTTTGGTGTGGTTCACTTGGGCTTGACACCGACACACCTAGCAAGCCCCTTGACAACGGCAGCCAGGGCTTTGAAGCCCATCGTCAGCAACCACACGAGACACTTGAACAGCCCAGCCACGACCTTGAACAGCGCTCTTAAAGGCCAAGGAAGCCTGTCGCGCGTTTCCTTACCAACCTGCTCTAGCTTCGCGAAGCTGCTGTCCTGGCTCTCGACGTCGATCTCGAACTCTTCCATCTTACCCCTGCGCGCGGCCGCCGCGGCCCTCTTCTTCTCCTCCCTCTTGCTCAACCAGCGCTCGCCGCCGCCGAGGGGTTCGCGCGGCGCCGGGGGTGGCTCAAAGGTCTCGATCTTGGTGTTCTTCTCGTCGGCCGCCGCGACGAGCATCAGCGCCGTTACGGCTACGTCGACGATGAAGAAGCTGTCAATCTTTGCGGCGATGGCGGTGTCGATCTCGAGGTACCCGCCGCCCGTGCCGTCGCGCGTCAGCTTGGCGAGGTGCTGCGGCGACTCATGGTGCTCGAGGGTGTACTCGACCCGGCTCCAGGCTGGCGAGCGCTCAATGGTGACGCAGAAGGGGGTCGCGAGGGCCGGGTGGACGAGGAAGTGCGAGCCAGAGTCTTCGTCCCAGACGAGGCGGGCGCACTCCGTCTCCGCCGTCATGATGGCGTTCATGTCGTCCGGCTTGTCGAGGGCCATCTTGGCGGCCGCCAGGGGGTAGAGGAGCGCGACGAGGCCGTCGTTGGGCGGGTGCTTGCGGGACTCCTCTTCCAGAGTCGTTGTGAGGACTTCCTGCCAGTGTTTGCTCTCGGCGCCCTTGCCGTTGTCCTTGTGACCGACGACACCGGAGAGGATACTGCTCGCTGACGAGCTTGCCATGGGGTTCGGGGCCTTGTACACCTTGACAGGGTCGTGGCGGCTGAGGGTGACGTATGCTGATGCGGAAGTGGGATCGAGCCGAATGTTGTAGAATGGCTGTGACGTTGAAGAGAGTGTGTATACGGGGGCATCCTTCTCCTGGGATAACTTCATGCAGTACACTCTGCCTTCTGAGGGAGGTGCTTTCCAGCCGTTGCAGACCTTCCATAAACTCTTCATATGCTCATTCGATGAGACATTTGGGATGATTGGAGGCTCAATCTGTCTCCTTGGCCATCTTTGTGCCGAGCCTCCACTCAGCGGACTCCTCATAGGAGGACTTCTGTGCTGATCATTTTGGCCTTCACCTCCCTGAGGATTCGGATACCATGTTGTCCGATTAATCACAGCCCGCGGGATGTGGGTTGGGCTTGTTTGTGTGGGAAAGTAGTCTTGCTCGTTGAGAGGCCTCTCCGGGTTATACTGAGGGAAGATGGATCGCAGAGTAGGTTGCTCTTGTGAAGATGACGACGGCTCCTCAGGAAATGGAAGCTTTGCTATCGAGCTTCGGGACCGAGTGCTATTATTCCGTACCAGTGTTTGTGCTTGTGAGAAAGCAGTATCTGATCGGGGCGGGGCGTCGGCGATAGGAGGGGGCCGTTGGATGGGCGATGCCTCCGTCGCGGACGCCGGGGGTAGGGCCGGCAGCTCGCGACTACGCGGCGAGGGCTGCTGCTGTTCACCTGATGGAGCCTGTCGTAGGCTCTGTGGAGTTTCCGATCGCTCAACCGGTGTTTGTACTCTCTGCTGCGGCGTCTGTCTGCCGTGACGTGGTGGAGACGTCTGATCGATGTGGTGAGCGCTGTCGGGAGACACAGCCCGGGGCCGCTCACGCGATTCTGATCTTCGAGTTCGAGATGCCGGCCTCCGTATCGTTGGGGGCTTGGAGTTGGGGTTCGGGAAGAGTGAATACCCTCCAGAGGGTGGCTGGGCCGACATGCTGGGCTGTGCTTGGGGGGGGGAGGGGGCCTCGAATCGAACGTTGTTGGTTTCCCCCAGCGTATTAATGATATTCAAATCCGGTCACAAAATATGGGGGGGATGGCCTGAAAGGAATGTAGAACAGGTAGTCCAGCTGCTACCGATGCATGATATCAACTCACTGGCACCAAACAACAAACACAACTTCGTTTATTATTGTAGTACTAGGTAGACAACCAGATGAAAGAAAGAGAAAGCCGTGCAAACATACGACTCTCATCGATACCAAGAGAGTGTATATACGAATTGTCCGTACTCACCTCCCCTTTGAAACAGCGGCACTACTGTGGTACAGGCGGCAGGTCACCCACGGGCAGGCCTGGTAAGCGCTGGCTTTCGACAGGACGGGCCGCGATGAGTGGGTGAAGCCAAAGGAGGATGGAGGGGCCGGGAAGGAGGATTTGTCGAGAGCGTAGACGAAAATAGATTGTGAAAGGTGCGGACTGGGCCAATCAGCCCGACCATCACACTGCATTCTAGGCGCCGAGACCAGGGTGGTGAGAGACAGGCGCGCGGGGTTGGTTCGACGGGAGAGTCGCGCCATTGGCTAAGCCATCTAAATTGGTGCCATCAATGATCTCCTGAACCCTGACCGCCTTGGGCCCTGGGGATTTGCGACAATGCCGACGGTGCAGGCCTTCGGGCATGGAAGCGAGAATGTAACGCGGGAGAAAATTTGGTGGCTACCTGGCTGGGCCGTTGAAGCACCTCGCGTCCGCCGATCGTGTGGGAAGGGCTCGAAGGGCATGTCCACGTTCCACGTGGGCTCAAAAAAAGCATCATCGAGCCATATTTGTCTCGACAAAGGTCAACTATGCGGTCCAAGAAGTCATGGGCCTAACCGTGAGACATCTTCTGCGTTTCGGTCTTGCGTCTTGTTAAGTGACGAGACGGACATGGGTGAAGTTGAACGCGTAAAAAGTTTCTCCAACGGCAGATGCGCTAGAAGCAAAGTTTTATCAGCGTACGACTGGCCGATTGACGAGAAGCATCTGTGGGTGAAAGAAGGCGAAGGCGAAGGCGATCGGGCAAAAGACCGGCCGTGGTCGGCTTCCTGGTTAGAGTTCCATCGGCCTCTCGAATGGAGTCCCCGGGCTCGGACGCCCTTTCTGGGGCCGGGCGTCGCCGAAAATGTCTCCGATGGTCGGCGCATTTAAAACTGATGGTGGACCCGGCTTCCGAGAAGCTCGATTTCGCTCCGTGTTGTTGTCTTGAAACTACTCAAGATTTTTTGATATTAGGCATATTGATGACCGACGCATGCCCTTCTTCCAACATCCAGCTGCACCACTAGCGAGATGAGTCAGATCGTAGTACTTGGGTACCTAAACAAACCGCGTCTTCTTCAAGTTTGTGCGGCCGCTAACACGAGACAGAGCCGGCGTGATCGGATTGAGCACCGCCGTAAGGCTCCAGCAGGATGGCCACAAAGTAGTGATTGTGGCCAAGGAATTCCCGAGTCCGTTTGAGACGGTTGACAGCAAAGCTTCGATCAACTACACCTCGCAATGGGGCGGTGCTCACAACCGCTGGGTCATACCCGTCAACGAGATGGAAAAGCGGGATCATGCGATGGCTCTCAGAACATTCCGGCATATGGAGTCCCTCGCAAAGAGCAATCCCGAAGCTGGAATCACGTTCATGCCTGGGATTGAGTACCTTGAGGATCCTCCATTACATTATCAAGCTCTCACAGAGGATAAGGCGAAGAGCTTGGGACTGGTAGAATTCCGGCTCATGAGTCCGAGCGAATTCCCAGACGACAAGGTGAAGTGGGGATGTGAGTACAAGACATGGTGTGTGAACCCCATGGTCTACTGTTCGTTCCTCCTCCGGAAATTCTCATGGGGTGGCGGACAAGTCCTTCGCAGAGAAATCAATGATCTCCGGGAGGCTTTCTCAATGAAAGAGCTGTCGAATGTGCACCATGTTGTCAACTGCTCTGGCTTTGGATTTGGCGACAAAAACTCGTTCATCACCAGAGGTATGATGGCCGCTCATGCCTTAGCTGATGCGATGACGTTGCTAAGAAAGTTCTTCAGGTCAAACATGCGCTGTAGCCAATTTCAGCCCAGCAACAGTAACACGGCAGAATGCCGATGGTTCCTGGACATTTTGTGTGCCTCGAAACTTCGATGGCGGCACGATCGTTGGAGGCACAAAGGAACCCGACAATTGGGACACTGAACCGTCACTGGAGGTGCGGGAAAAGCTCCTCAAAAGTTTTGCTGCCACATATCCTCAGATTTTACGGGACTGGGGAGAGTACCGTATTCTCAAAGATGTCGTGGGTCGACGGCCGACTCGGAAGGGCGGTATGAGGTTGGAGAGAGAGGAAGCGGGTGATAAGTACACCATAATCCATGCTTATGGTCTTGGAGGCAGGGGATTCGAAATGTCCTGGGGAGTCGCTGAGGGTGTCCTTGAGTTGTTGGGGGAAATGAAGGCCATGCCGCGACTGTAAACATGTAAATGCCATGCTGAAACATCAGTAAAGAGATTCAGTAGGCAACGATCAACATTGTGTCAACGAGAAGCCGATATGCACGGTCATCCAACCACGTTGAACGCATTGCGGGATGAACGTCGAGCGATATCGGTGAAGTCGTCTGATTGGCTAATTGATGACCTGACTGAAAGTGTGGAAGGACGTTTGAGACGACAGTGCAGCTTCAGTCGGTCGGTACCTGCATGGCGTCATCCGCTGCTGCGTGAGTGGTGGAATTCGCAAATAGGGAAAAATTAAAAATTCGCAGCTGTTGGAGGTCGAATTTTCATTCGCCTAAATGACCAGAGAAAGAGAAGAATTTGGGTTCACTCGCAACTGCCATCCCATGTCCCACTGAGGTATTGAGGTACAGTACACACCTAAGGTTCCCCGCGCTCCGATAAGCGGTGAAATAAATCAGTTCCCTAGTAGTAGGTCCGGCAGAGGAGTCACACACAACCTTAACGTGGGATGTTTTGGAGTCATTGCCCCCACACCCAACTTTCAGCAACTTCAACCTTCCCGCCTCGAACTTTCGTAGCTTTCTCTCCAACAACAGCAATCAATTGTAACTGCAAACAACTCAATCGAAGTCGCAAATATGGCCCATACGATCCTTCACCTCCGATCCGAGACCAAGGTGTGTAAAGACCGTAGCACCTCACATTGACACCGAGTGTCCAGACACAGCTAACAGATGGTGTCAGCCCTTGGAACATAGGAGCGCACTCACACCTACCACAACTCGCAAGCTAGTCGAGGCCGGTTACGAGGTCAGAGTAGAAAGGAGCCCTGTACGTTTTCATCGGTCCAATATCCCTCGTTCGTACAGAATGGAACATTGACTCGAGAATCTCAGGTCCGCATCTTTGACGATGCCGAATTCGAAGCCGCCGGCGCGAGTCTTGTGCCGGAATATTCCTGGGAGTCAGCCCCAGAGGACGTGATCATCGTTGGTCTCAAGGAGATCGAGGAGAAAGACTTCCCTCTCAAGCACGTTCACGTCACCTTCCTCCACGTCTACAAGGTATAAAGGCCCCATTCGAGCTTGACAATTCCGAAGAGCTCGCTGATCAAGGCACAGAACCAAGGTGGTTGGGAGAAGACCCTCGGTCGTTTCCCTCGTGGCGGCGGTACTCTTCTCGACTTGGAATTCTTGGCAAACGAGTCCGGTCGTAGAGTCGCAGCTTTTGGTTTCCACGCTGGCTTCTCCGGCGCGGCTCTGGCTCTTGAGAATTGGGCATGGCAGCTCACTCACCCCGGCGAGCCATTCCCCGCCGTCGAGGCATATCCCAATGAGGAGGCTCTCATTGTAGATGTCAAGAAGGCCTTGGCCGAAGGCATTGCCAAGGCTGGACGCAAGCCCAGAGTCATCGTGATCGGTGCTCTTGGTCGTTGCGGCTCTGGTGCTGTTGAAATGGCCAAGAGAGCCGGTGTCGAGGACATCATCCGTTGGGTAAGTCATTGTCAAACTCTCGTCACTGCAACTCGCGCTAATATAGACCTGTAGGATATCGAAGAGACCAAGAAGCCCGGCCCCTACGAGGAGATCACGAACGCCGACATTTTTGTCAACTGCATTTACCTCAGGTACGTTTCTTCGGGACTAGCTTCAAAACGCGAGCTTCAGTACTAACGTGTACGCCTGCCATAGCCAACCTATACCTCGTATGTACCTTCCCATTACTCGGTATCCCGCATCCGTTGGCATGATCCCTTAAACGAAAGCGACAATTTCAGCTCGCCAAGAGTTGAACAAGGGTTACCAGCCAAAGGGGTCGTTTCATAAACCGAAGCTGACCATGCATTTATAGCTTTCCTCAACCGCGAGTCTCTGCAGGCTCCTGGCAGAAACCTCAGCGTGATTTGCGATGTTTCTGCTGACACAACCAATCCCCACAACCCAAGTAAGTCACTTCGCGACGATATATTCAAGTAACTTATGCTGACGCTGCATTTACCTCCAGTCCCCGTCTACACTGTGGCCACCACCTTTGACAAGCCTACCGTCCCGGTAGAGGGCCTGGATAACCCGCCCCTGAGCGTCATCTCCATTGACCACCTTCCATCTTTGTTGCCGAGGGAGTCTGTAAGTTTGATTAGGTTGAAACTACTCAAGATGAGTTAAGCTGACGCCATCGACAGAGCGAGGCCTTCAGCAACGACCTGCTGCCCACACTCCTGAACCTGAAGGACTGGCGCAATGATTCCGTCTGGGCCCGCGCCGAGAAGCTCTTCCAGGACAAGGTCGCCACGCTCCCCGCCGAGCTCCAGAAGAGGGAGGCCTAGTGGACTCCTATTCGGTCATATCTTTGTTTCTAGAATGAAATTTGGCGTTTTCAGGGGTGGAGGATCTTATGAAGAAAACGGGCATATCCAGAAGCCGAATAGACGGTGGGGATGAATTGTCGACATAGAGCAAAAAAGCTTAGATCATGAGTGAGCAAACTGAGAAATGATTCGCACTACTAGAGCTGAACGCTCGAGCAGCCACAAGAAGGCCTCGATGCAGTCTGACAATAATCGCCATCTACGGGATTCGCCCCTCCTTTTTGGATTGATATAGTCTACATGGTGTGAAATGTTGTGTAAGTTGTATTTATACAAGCCGAATGGCCGCGCCACAGAGCAGGGTGTCCCAAACCATGAATCCAGAACGCCCAACATATGCATCTGACCTCCGCAACCAACCCCCCGCCCCCCTTTCTCTCTCGTCACGGAGTTGACTTCCTTCCGCCGAGAGCACCACCTTGTTTAGATTTATACCCGCACTTCATCGCCTATCAACTGCTGCCGCCGCTTGTTGACGCTCCCCCTCCAACACTCTTCCGATCCCGCGCGGCATACCCGCCCACGCGCTCCGCCAGCCTCATCTTCTCCTCCTCCTTCCTCCTCGTCTCGGCATCCTTCTCGGGGAGGCCCCACCACTCGCGGATAAAATCCTCCTGCTGCGCCTTCTTGACGGCTTTCCGCTCGCGCTCCTTTTGCCGCTCGAGGCGCTTGGCGAACCACTCCTCGCGTGCGGCGTCGTGCTCCTGCGGCGTCGCGTGGGCCTTCATGCAACCGTTCATGGCGCGCAGCTGCGTGCGGCAGACGAAGGAGACGGTGAAGGTGCGGTTGAGGGCGCAGTCGGCGAATGCTGTTTTTCGGGAGGGTAATCTGTCAGTATTTGCTTCCACGATGGCCCATGCAGGAACGTCTCGAGGAGAAGGGGATAGTCCAGAGAGAAAGCCTACGGAAGGCTGGGGACGAACGAGGTAGTCAAGGGGAGAAGGGGGGAGGAGGGGGGGCTAAGGAGTTCGAGAACGGAACGAACCCTTGATCTCGGGTGCGCAGGCGTTTCGCACGCGCGCGTGATAAATGTCTCTGATCTGCGCCTCCTGGGAGGCCGAGAGGGGGAGCGGATTGCGCGTGGGCATCGACAGGCCCGCGGGGGCACCGTCGGTCGGGTTCTGAGCCGCCATCGCGGCCATCAATCGGGGGAGGTGGGAGGTACGTCGGTCGGTTCGGGGGAATCGGAAGGTAAACAGCGGGCGGCGTTGTCGGAGGGTCGTCGGTTTCTTTCGTTCGTGGGGTGGGGGGTTCCTTTCGTAAATGCAAACACTTTTGAAACCGATTGGTAGTCCTCCGTGTGAGGACAAGAGGGAGAGATTTCCGCTTGTTCCCTTTTCGTTTGTCAATGTCCCGTCGGCAGATCAAAGGCGTCAGGTTTGCGCGGGTGGTTCGATTTGGGTGGGTAAATCTACAGCTACAGCTAGTTCGTTCTCCCGCGACTTGTGACCCGTGCTTTCGGACGGAGCTTGCCAATTGGACTTTCTGCCGGCGCCGAGGGTCACCGCCTAAGGTACTTGATACGAGATCACGGACCAAACCAGCATCACCTTCCGCATACAAGTGATCTACCAAGATAGCAGCAACCTTCATAGGAACTGCCGCAGATACATTGAATGTACATGATGTTCGACATCTCTACATCTAGAGACAGCAGATTGAGGATTCACATTCACTTAGTTGTCTAATCAAAACGATATCATTTTTGGAACGCCGAATCTTTTATTTTTTTTGATGATTTTCGAAAAGCACTACATCGCCGAAGCCGTCAGATCGCGACACATCCGTTGGATTTACTCGTCTTTCTTGTCTTCTACCTCAACCTCGCCCTCAGGAGCAGCCTGGTGGAACTCAAGGCTTTCTCGGTTATCCTTGCCTTTCTTCTTCATCGAAAATTTGCTGCTCCAGCCAGAAATTCTGCTTTCCTTAGCGTCTCTGGATTTAGCCGGGCCTGACGGGCTGCTGGTAACGCTTTCATAGCTTCGACCAAGGAAGCCCTCCTCGCCAAAGTCGTCGATGTCACCAAAACTGGATCGATCTGCAGAGAGGTTCTTATCCGAGTTTGTGGTGCTCCCAGGCCCTTTCTTAAAGAGACCCGAGTCCTTGCTTAAACGAGACGAAAGACTGAACTTGCTGGAACTTCCTTTTCTGAAGAGCTTCCTATAGGCGTTCTCCGGATCCTTGGTGTTGGAGTCAGAAAGTGTGTTGGATACTGCCCGATCGAGCGTCAAAGACTCTCGAGACTCAGTGACCGACGTCTGTGTATGGACAGAAAACGCATCGCGGGACTTCCTCGATTCTGTTGGAGACGTGTCATAGCCTTGCGGCAGGTCAAGATTAGGTGTGAAAATGTCCTTGATCTTGCCCTTTTCTTTCGCGTCCTTGTCTTTGGCCTTGTCCTTGGATTTCTCTTTAGACTTAGACTTGTCCTTTTCTTTGCCCGAGTCACTTTCCTTATCCTTACTGCGGAATAGTCCCCCGATCGAGAATGTCGGCGCTGCTGGGTTCAGGCTCTTGCCCAATAAGGACCTGTTATCGGAGTTCTGCTTGCTGGCTGGTGGTCTGCTGCCAATGACGCCAACCTGGCTCGGCGAGACTTGGGGATCATTCAAGGCTTCGTGGTCCAGAATTTCGTCCTCGGCCGACGCTAGTGTTGTCTTGAGAGCCGCAGGTGAGCCATGGAGAGACGGTCGCCTAGATGGAGTTCGCGATGTCCAACGCCCATCAGGTGACCAAAACCGGCCTCCTCGGTCAGCTGGATGATTCCATATGGACCCGCTGTCGGTGGACGGTCGGGGTAAGTCCGCCGAGGCCATGGAAGCAGGTCTTGGACTGCTTGGATCTCTGTCCGCGTATGAATTCCATGGTATCAACCTACGAGCCGACGAAAACATGCTGCGTCCCAGATTCGACCCACTAGCCGCCTCAAGCGTGTCAGGCCCAGCCGAGTTCCGGTTTTGGGTGTAGGATGAGAAGCTGGTTCGGCGTCGATTTGTTCCATCTAGGTCGTCGGTCTGCCGAGGAAAGGACTGACTCTGGCCGTGCTTTAGACTGCCTAACATAGGGCCACCATCATCGACAGCTTTAGCGCCTTTACTTCTGTTCCAATTGGTGATCATATCCGTAAAACGGTGTGTACCAGCAGCTGGTGATGGCTGTCTTCCGGGAGAGGATGTAATGTCTCTGAGGGATGCAGGGTCGCCGTTGTCCGGGGCCAAAAGTGGGAAAGCGGTGACGTGAGAGGATCCCGGTGGGCTAGAAGGAACACTATTGGAACGTCTAGATGATCCTGGCGACTGAGCATCGTCCTCATATTCCACAACGAATGGGCTTCTGCGAGAGAATGAATCAGGGCTGGTAGGTTCGTCATCACCCAAGATGCCTGAAGGCAGTAAGGCAGCTGCCGTAGGACTGAGCGGGGCATTCCCCGTGAGAGCCCTGATTTCTGCATCGGAGTATTGGTCGCTTCCAAAGGCGTCACCTCCAGACATATCCAGGAAGTGTGAGAATGGCACTCGATTGGAGAATCCGATCGGTGGTTCGAAGGGAGAATCCGTGGCCGGGAAAGGACCCGTGGGCGATGCGACGTTGTTGGGAAGAGCATTGCTGGTGCGGCTTCGACGCTTAATTTGTGCCGAGGCGTTCTGGTCGAACTCGACGCCGGAGGAATTTGCCTGATTATAGAACTGGATGCTCTGTTGATTCTGGGCATAGACTTGGGCGTGAAGAACGTGGATATGGCCTTCGAGCTGCTGAGCCTTCCTATTCTCCATGATGAGTTGACTCTGCAGTTCTCGGCGCTTCATCTCGAAGTCCCTTTTGATTTTCCGGTCATCCTCTCGCCACATGTCGTCTTCCTCGCCACCGGGCAGCTTCCTGCGTGCATCCTCAAGCTCTTTGAGTTGTTCCTTCTTTTCCTTGTATTCGGTCTCGAGTTGGGAATACTCATCTTGCAAGGCAAAGTTCTCCTCGTCCAGGTGCTTGATCTTGAGATCACGACTCTGCGCGAGAATTTCTTTTTCAGATGCAAACCCCTCGCGAGTTTTGCGCATAGTCTTGGTTTCGGTGACACATTTTTCGATGTTATCGGCCACCTTTTTGCGCTTGTCCTGTTTCTCCTTCAATAGGTTCTCCTTCCGTGCCTTGTCCTTGGTGGCTTGCCTCATCTGCTCGCCGGTGGACTTGACTTTTTGCCTCAACTGCGCCGTGTTGTCATCCTTCTCTTTCTGAATCTTCTTTTTCTCCTCTTTTTCCTTTTTCAGGCGCTCTTCAAGCTGCCTGAACTCGCTCTCCTCGGATGCATGTAAGGATGCTGTCTCGACAAACTCCTTCCTTGACCTTTCCAAGGTGTCGGCCAGTTCCTTAAGCGAGGCCTCAGGGTGATCGCTCGAAAAATCCTTGATCGACGGCTGCTCCTGACTGGCTATAGACGGAGAGTGCCTGCGGTTGACAGTGTTGCGTCTTTGGCCAGAAGGACCGTCTCGCGCAGCGGCAGATCCGCCCTCAAGAGACGGCGCGGCTTCGATGGTGGGCACCTGGCTACGACTGCCATTGTCCTCAGTACACGGGGTTTGTCCTGGCCGCGGATCTTGATCTTGGAAACTGTCGGGAAGCCTCGAATTGCCCAGTTCTGGCCGTCCGTCGGATCGATAGGTTCGCAATCGTATGACTTGGCTACCGGCTTGGAAGTTGTTTGGTCCAACAGCAATCACACGAATATTATAACAATGATTAGGTCTCAGACCCGTGACGGTAATGGCTGTCTCTTCCTGCCTTGATTCGCCAACTGTGAAGATATGTCAGTACCGACTGCCGCGACCACCGAATGAGGCGAACAAAGACTGACCGTTTACGCCATTGACCTGGATCAGGAATTTCTGCACGGGTCGGTTGTGTGTTGGTCGCGTCCAGTTGAGAGTCGCCGCGTCGGGTCGAATTCCGGCCAAGGATACATCGGGGGCCTCGGGAACGTCCACTCCAAGAATGCTAATGAGGTCGGTCGTCGGTTTCCAAAGAGTCTGCCAGGCGCGATGGAGCAGCCTAGACCATGTCAGAAAAAAGTTGTCAGAGCGATCGTACGTGTCGGACAAGACGGCATCAAACAGCAGGACAAGGCGGGGAGGGGACGAGGCGCGTGGGTGAAACTGACCAAATGACTGCGGCAAGAGTCACCAGCATACTGGCATGCTGCACAAGCAACTCATCCAGACTCCAATGACGAATACCCTCACGAGTGTAATGTACAGACCAGGCGAGACAAAGTTGTGCGTAAATGGGAGCGATCACCCAGAAGGTTGCAAGGCTGGCGGCAGCCAAGACGAACTTCTGGAAGCGGCTATTCGGTCGCTTGAGCCACCAGGCGATGAGGGAGCTTACGAGGAGGAATTTCATGAACAGGGTCCATAACATCGCCGCGTCCAAACCGGGGAAGAAAGAAAGTGAAGAATAGGGAAGGGTGGGAGAAAAGCGAAGGAGGAGACCTTTCGCTAGTCCTCTCAGGCGCGGTCGGTTGGGAGGAAGGATTTGTCGGTCAAGAAGGAAATAAGAAGGAGGGATGAAAATCTCGGCAGTTGTGTTCTCAGCGGCGACGATGTCGACAAGCGCAAACACAGGTAATAGCACTGCAGATTCAGGCGCTTTCACAGTGGCACTGTCCACTAGTCCCCGGTACCGTGTATCGCGGCTAGTGGCTGATACTGTGTGGACGCGGGCGACGGGGGGATTGCCTGACACGCATGGCAACGGCCAGCTAGGGGGGAGCTGGACGCTGGGGGAGATGGAGGGGCGGTAAGGCAGGCAGTGCCGGCCGCCTCGAAAAGATGGGAGGGGCATTGGATTGGGTGCCGGCAGGGATGCGAAGGAAGGCACGAGATTCTTTTCCTCGTGAGGAGGATGGCAGAGACAGATAGTGCTATATTGTGTAGGTACCTAGTGATGCGCATTGTCAGTATCTGGTGGAGAGATGCAGAGCGGGAGGAGGTGGAGGAGAAGAGTCTTGTTACAGAGGCAATCCAAAGAGACGGGTTTTCGATTTATATCTCTATTTCATTGCGTATTTTAATCATGATTATGGTTTTAAACTGGCGGCATCTGTACGAAAATCAAAGGCTAATTGCCTATATCTTGCAAGGTGTTTGTTTGCCCTTCCTCTGAAGTATGTGCAAGCTACCTTATCGCGATGCCTCCATGCACTTTGGGCACCTCACGGTAAGACAAGGTACCTTGGCCGCTGCAAGAAGCACGATGCCACATGACGGCTCATGATATCGCAGTCTTATCCAACTTTGGCGACTGGAAGTAGTAGCCGGCCTTCTGTAAGGTAGATGGTCAACTACAAGACTGTGGTGTTGAACTGTTTACTCGGGGAAGAAAAGAAACATTCACCTCCTGCCGTCCAATGTCGTAAGCATCTGGTACCGGCCTTCCTTAGCCTAGAGCCTGAACCTGAGGCTTGAACATGGCATGGCGCCTCTTCCGTCTCCTACCTTATCTGCTTCACTCACTTCCCGCTCACCTTGTTCTCGTCTTGTCTCAACTCGACAAATCCAATTATCTGATAATCTGGTCGACTGATCATCTCGTAAAGTAGCCAGATTGCCAAGGACTGGCTCCAGAAGAGGGGCCTTTTCTGGTCTTCGGTTCCTGGTGCATCTTACTAGTGTAGATGCTCACTAGAACCCAAGGATAAACGCCACGTCGCACAGCCCCGATTCCCACACCCGAAGTATCACACATCGTCAAGTTTCTTCCTTACGTGAGCCGAGCACTCACCTTGATCATCCTCAGCCTGGAAAGCTTACGCTCGTATCCGAGACCCTCCCACGCCACCAAGTCTGCCTCTCCCGCAGGATGCTGGCCCTGAAACCGCCTCTGGGCCATGTGCTGATGTGGCTGGTTGTTGAGTGTTCCCTGCAAACGAGTTGGAGTGAGGGGCAGCCAGCTGAAAGCGACCTATCATGCATGCCCTGAAGGCGTCTTGCGGCCTTGGAATGAGGGGCGATCCATCCCACCAAGTCTGAAAGCAATCCGACTTGTCCAATCCAGCTTACCAGACACCTGGCGGGTACCTTGACATCCCAGCAAGAGCTCCCACTCCAGCACTATATTTGGACCCTTGAGGGATCCTCGGCGGGGACTACAAGTAAGGTGAGCTATCCTCCTGGCGACATCTTTTGTTTACTTCCCTTCCGCCTCTTGCTTCTCCTCTTGTTCCACGTTTAGAATCTCGTATCGATCAGATCAGACCGTCTCCTGACCACTTACCAGCTCCCATTGCCCTGTTCGAAAGCGCTCCTACCGCAATACCTCTCCTGGCCCATCATGGAAGCCATCAAGTCT
Organism: Colletotrichum orchidophilum; assembly: GCF_001831195.1. Lineage (NCBI taxonomy): Eukaryota > Fungi > Ascomycota > Sordariomycetes > Glomerellales > Glomerellaceae > Colletotrichum > Colletotrichum orchidophilum. The sequence continues at coordinate 132,710 of NW_019173074.1, forward strand.
GCTCTGAACATTGGCTCCAGCAAGCCTGCCGCCATCGAGCCCTCTGCCGAGCAGCTTGCCCAGCTTAAGGAGAAGTACACCAGCGCTGGACAGGATCACGTATTTACCTTTTACGAGGACCTCTCTACCTCCGACAAGGCAACCCTCTTCGAGCAGTTGTCTGGTTTCGACCCCGAGCACATCAACAAGATCACCGACCGCGCCCTGAACCCTCCCAAGAACGAAGATGCATCCACCCAATCCGGCCTCGAGCCGCTGCCCGAGTCTGCCACCGCCAGTATTCTCGACTCCAAGACCGAAGACATTGAGAATTGGTACCAGTCGGGTCTCGACCTGATCGGACAGAACAAGGTAGCCGTTGTGCTGATGGCAGGCGGTCAGGGCACCAGACTAGGCAGCTCAGCACCCAAGGGCTGTTACGATATCGGCCTTCCCAGCAAGAAATCCCTCTTCCAGATCCAGGCAGAGCGAATTCGCAAGGTCCAGGAGCTTGCCGCCAAGAAGGTCGGTACCAGCAGCGCTGTCGTGCCGTGGTACGTCATGACATCCGGCCCCACTCGCGGCCCCACGGAGAAGTACTTCCAGGAGAACAATTACTTCGGCCTGGACAAGGCCAATGTCTTCATCTTTGAGCAAGGCGTGTTGCCTTGCATTTCGAATGAGGGCAAGATTCTCCTCGAGTCCAAGGGCAAGGTCGCCGTTGCCCCTGATGGTAACGGAGGTATCTACCAGGCACTGGTTGTATCAGACGTTATGGGCGACATGCGTAAGAGAGGCATTGAGCACATCCACGCCTACTGCGTCGACAACTGTCTTGTCAAGGTCGCCGACCCTGTCTTCATTGGCTTCTCGGCATCCAAGGACGTCGACATCACCACAAAGGTGGTGCGTAAGCGCAATGCCACCGAATCTGTGGGTTTGATCTTGCTCAAGAACGGCAAGCCCGACGTCGTCGAGTACTCCGAGATCGACAAAGAGACCGCCGAGGCTCAGGACGCAAAGCAGACTGGAGTCCTCAAGTTCCGTGCTGCCAACATTGTCAACCACTACTACTCTTTCCGGTTCCTCGAGAGCATTCCCCAGTGGGCGCACAACCTTCCCCACCACATTGCGCGCAAGAAGATTCCCTACGCCGATCTCAAGTCAGGCGAGACCGTCAAGCCCGAGAAGCCCAACGGCATCAAGCTGGAGCAGTTTGTCTTTGACGTCTTCCCCATGCTGGATCTCAGCAAGTTCGCATCCATGGAGGTGAAGCGCGAAGACGAATTCTCGCCGCTCAAGAATGCCCGCGGCACGGGAGAGGATGACCCCGACACTAGCAAGCGCGACATCATGCTCCAGGGCAAGCGCTGGCTTGAGGCCGCCGGCGCCGTGGTAACCGGTGAGAGCACCGAGGTCGGCGTCGAAGTCTCCCCTCTCTTCAGCTACGTAAGTTGACACTCTTCTCACATGATATGTACTCAGAAACTAACACGTTATCGTAGGGCGGCGAGGGATTGGAGAAGTTTAGCGGCAAGGAAGTCAAGGCCCCTGCTGTGTTGGAGATTGAGTGAGTATACAGGGCGTAATGACATTGGATGATTGGCGTTTACAACCGAACCGCGGGGTTTGATAAACTATCCGGGTGGATGGGCCAAATGTTGCACAACAAGCTGTTCCGCTTCGAATTTCGGAGCATATATAAAAGTATTGATTAATTGCCTAAGTAGCTGTATTGATGTCCACTGTGAGGAATGCTCTCGTGCCCCAGCAACCAGCTAATCAAATGGCAGGATTCTGTTCCGGTTAGTAAGGTTTCCTCCTGCGTTCAAACGCCAGCGGTGCTTCATTTTGATTCAATTTTTGTTGGCCATTGCCTGGGAAGCGCAATTGGCCAAAAGACATCCCAGGTCAACTAACCAAAGAAATATGCAGATGAGAGGCGTAGGATGCTGAACGGAAAGTTACCTGCAACGTTGCCAAGCAATACGAACAAGATCTTAGGGCCATCTGCATTACTTACCAATAATCAAGGTTCAGGTTGGGTTATGCCTGCATTGGCGACTACAGACTGCACACTGTGCGTGGGACTTTGGGCATGGGAAATTGTCTAAATCGGGATTGGATGAACGCACTCACAAAAAGCATACAGCCTGGCTTGACTGAGATTTCTACCCGAGAGAATATTTACTCCTATTGTCTTTTTTTATGGAGACCGTCCGGCGGATAGAGAAAAAAGAGAAGTGGGAAAAGTACGAAGGAGCATGGGTTGTGATACATGTGCCCACATCACTTTTTGCACAGGTGACCTCGGCTCCTCAGCGGATGGCCACCAGGCGAGGCAGAGGCAGAGGCAGATCCATCTTTGCCGGTAGCGAACGGAGAAAAGTGCCCGGGTGATGATGGTATGACGGAGGAGGGGGCAAGCCAACCTGTGAGACGAGAACGGCAAAGCACTGTAGGTATTGTGTACATTGTAGGTGCCTACCTAGCCTTTTGAGTTAGACTGACAGAAATGGTGGGGGGAGGGGAGAAAGGAGAGGGCGCGTTTCGTCTGGCTCTGTAGTATCGAGGGAAGGAGAATCGGTCAGAGACTCTGGAGATGGAGGGGTAGATTTTCGGGTTATGACATCAGCAGACAAAAAAGACTCGCACTGGACTGTTTTTTCTCTCTCCCTTTTCCCCTTTGGTGAGGGGGAGGAATTGAGCAACTCTTTCCCAAGGAACTGCAAACGGAAAAAGTGTCACGGGTACTTTTAGTTACACCGCCGAGTCAGGCGGCTGGCCCAGTTTAGGTGAGTGGGAGTGTGGAGTGTCGTATTTATCAGGTGCAGAGTACGGCCAGGGTTGGTCGCTGTGTTAGTATATGCGTACGGCAGGCAGACAATACCTAATAGGAGAGGCTGGGCAGAGGATGTCTGTCAAGGTTGTCTTCAGGTCCTGAGATCCTTTGGAAAGAAACCCTAGAAACAAGCACACGGAGGCACAGACCTGTAGATGAATTCCATTCGACAGAAAAGGGGAAAAGAAGTTGAGTTCTCACATTTTTGCGTCCCACGGCATTGAGCATGGATTTGCAGAACTGATTTCTTTACTACTACGGAGAACAACTACACGTAGGTAAGGTAAGTAATTACCTACCTCAGGCAGAGAGTCGAATTTTGAGAAGGGCCTCGGCCTAGGTAGCTCATATAAGTCAAGGCCACCGGGCCCTTTTTTCCTCGTGCCGCCTGGGCGGAATGGGAGGCCAGCTCGTCGTCTTCGCCCGGCCCCCTAATGCCGGCAATGGCGGCCATTTTAGCGTCCTTGTCCTTTCCGACCCTGAGCCCGGTGAGATGTGGTCCATGCCACTGAGAGCAGGCCAGACCAATGGTTTTTCCATTGGGGTGGGCTTTGGGGGTTGAAATCTTTTTTTCCCCTTCTGGTCTCCCCTTTTGCTGGGCAGATACAATGTCCACCTTCACATGATCCGCGGCAGCGTTAGGTAAGGCGGGCAAAAAGGGCAGCCTTGGCCTGCCGTAGCTTGTTGGGCCCGTCGACCAACAGGCAGGGGTGGCTGCTATGCTCTCCCATCTTTCTTCCCCCCGCCCCTGTCCGCGCCAGGTTCTGCTACCCCCCGTGCCCCCGTACCTAACACTCCCGTCGCTCCTCAGGATCGCCCACGACCGCCGCCAGCGCCGCCTTTCCTTTAGCTCCCCGGTCTATGCTACTGCAGCAGCAGCTGCCGGTCTAGTCATTCTTCCCCAAAAACATTCAGCTTCGTCATCTTTGCACCGTCCCAGTCTCTCCGAGCTGCTGCGCGCACATACATATGTACTGAGGAAAGGTTGCTTGAACCTCTCTCAAGCCGTTCCCGTTTCCCTCCCATTCGACCCCGACCCCGCGAGCCTAAACTTTAATCGTGATTCACCGTGCCTATTCTCTACGACTCATCCGTAGACAGGCGTCTTTGGATCGGTGATTCTCACAGCTCGCTCGACCCATCCCTCACGAACGACCTCTCACCCCTTCCGCTCCCTGGCTCTGCGCGCATCTGTCCAACTCAGTCAGCTTCTCTCGACTCACCCACACATCACGTTCACTCACTCACCCCTCCCACTATCTTTCCCAACCTCCACCCGTGTCCCCTGCATCCCAATAATAACTATCCGCGAGCTTCCCCCAACACTTCGCTTTCGCCTCTGCATACCTCGCGGCACAGCTCAACTCAGCTCCCCGATTACCGTCATTGCCTAGTTTCGAAGAGCCGCAACGTCTCGTCCTGCAAAATCACTGCAAAATCACCTGCTGTCGTCTCTGTTCCAACGTCCCGGCTTGCCTGCTTTCAAGAATCTCGCCCTCCAACCTGTCGCAAACGTTGACAGAAATCCTCAGTTGCGATGCAGTACGTACGGAATCTCAGCGCTTCCGTCTCTTCGACATGGAACTCCATAAACCCGGCCACTCTTAGTGGCGCCATCGATGTCATTGTCGTTGAGCAGGAAGACGGCTCTCTCAACTGCTCGCCATTTCACGTGCGCTTTGGGAAGTTCTCGTTACTGAGGCCCTACGAGAAGAAGGTCGAATTCAAGGTCAACGGTGTCAAGCAACCCTATTCTATGAAGCTCGGCGAAGAGGGAGAGGCCTTCTTCGTCTTCGAGACGAGTGATACTATTCCAAGGGATCTGCAGACGTCACCCTTGGTCTCCCCAGCATCAAGCCCTCCCTTGAACCCGGAGAACCCCTCTTCGCCTGGACTTGGTGAACCAGACTTACTTGATCTGGATTCCGATCCTACGAAACCTCGCCGGCCGCCCCCATCTGTCCTTCACGCGGCAACGTTCGGACCCCACGGTTTGTTTTATTTGCCCTCCCTCTGTTGATCCTCTGTGTGACAAAAAATGCTAACTGTTGCAGGGCTAAACACACCTCTTTCTACCTCCCCGGACCTCTCCCACGCACGACTAAGATCAGAAGATTGGGATTCCTCAGCTGCCCAGCGCCCCTATAGCGACGATGTCTTACGCAAATCAGCCCGACTGAGCGACCGAGTATTTGGCGAAGGCTCTGCTGATTTTGCAATGTCTGAGCGATCACAAAGTCCTCCGCCGCTAGCACCCAAGGAAGCGCTCGAACGGGCACTCATGCTCTCCAAGGAGCTGTCAGCCAACAATATCCCTAGCCATGTAACCGAGAGCGGCGATCTGATGCTGGACATGACCGGCTTCAAGAGTAACGAAGAAGATGTATTCCGTGCCGAGATTCTCGCGCGAAAGATCCTCTCCGAAGAGCTCGAGGGCCCTTACGACATCGGTTCGCTTTTCGGCATGGACGAGCATGGAAACATTTGGATTTACAGCAGCGAGGAGGCCAAAGAGGCTGCAAAGAAGAAGACCATGGAAGCCGGTTACCGCCTTAATTCCGTCATTGCGGCGGATGCTGCATCTGACCCAGGATACCAGAGTGATGGTAGCGATGTGACTACCACCGTACCCCCTCCAAACCATCGAAGGACCGAGTCGGACGCCGGGGCTTCTGGCCTGCACACCCCTCCTACGACACCTCCTCAGTCGACGGCTGGAGACCCGAATCTGAATTACGCAAAGACGCTGCGGTTGACTAGTGATCAGCTGAAAGACCTGTGCTTGAAGCCTGGAGAGAACACCATGAGTTTCACTGTCAACAGGGCAACGTGCCAGGCCAATATGTACTTGTGGAGGCATGAGACGCCCGTCGTCATCTCGGACATTGACGGCACGATCACCAAGTCCGATGCCTTGGGCCACGTTCTCAACATGATCGGACGTGACTGGACGCATGCTGGAGTAGCTAAACTCTATAGCGACATTGTTGCCAACGGGTACAACATCATGTACCTGACCAGTCGATCAGTGGGTCAGTCTGATACCACCAGGGCGTATTTGGCTGGTATTCAGCAGGGAGAATACCGGGTGCCGCGGGGACCTACCATCTTGTCTCCGGATCGCACCATGGCCGCGCTCCGCCGTGAGGTCTACCTCAGAAAACCCGAGGTTTTCAAGATGGCTACTCTTCGCGACATCCGGAATCTATACGGCCCTAATCGGACACCGTTTTTTGCTGGATTTGGAAACCGTCTCACGGACCAGATTTCGTACAGGACTGTGGATGTTCCGAAGAAACGTATCTTTACCATCAACTCCAATGCTGAGGTCTCCCTGGATTTGCTCACCTTGAACAAACTCAAGCTGAGTTATATCAACATCAATGAGGTCGTAGATCATTTCTTCCCGCCAGTCAGCACTCTTGTCAAGGGTGGTGGAGAAGAATATACAGACTTCTCATATTGGAGAGATACTCCGTTGGATCTGGATGAATTTTCTGCAAGCGACACAGATGACGACAATAAGCAGGTTGATCTGGAAGAAGACGTTGACGATGATGAGGAGATTGGTGACGAGATGGGGCAGAGCTATATTTCCCGAGACTCCGCCGACGATTACGGCGACGAACGCGAAAGCATCCTCAGTGGAAGCATTGACGGCGATGACCAGCTGGCCGCCTCCGTCCTAGAGGACGACGACGCCGACGACGAAGACGCCGAAGAGGAGGACGAAGAAGACGAAGACGGTCAGACTAACCTCGAAGTGCGGAAACAACGCGAGCGAACTCCTCAGCCCAGCGGCAAGAAACCTAAGTCTTCCGCACCACAACAGACGATACTCGTTGAAGACATCGGCGCCGAGTTGATTACTGGGGTAAATCATCTCACCCTTGAAAAAGGTGTGCAGAAATAGTGTGCTAAAAAGGAGGAACAGGCCTCGGTATACAATCCTAATGTCAAAGCAGGTGCGAACTAATCTTCCGTGTCGATGCGCTTCTCTTGTATCCGGGTTTTTTTTAGAAGGCGGCTTAGTTACGAGCATGGTCGGCGGGTTTGGGTCTAAGGGAAGTGTTGCATTACATAGCGAGAGGCGTTTGGAATTTTTGCCTTACCTTGTCGTGACTTTACAAAAGACACTGTATGATTCAACTCTACTATGATCTTGACTCATGATACTAGTGAGACACTGGCGATAGGCTTGATTTCTACTTCCTCTCAACGCACGCATCGACTTCTGGGCCAGCTAATCCGTGAAGTGGATGGCGTAGTTATGCTGGGCTCACCTCCAGACTGAGGGATTCGAAAGTCGCAGTGCCTTCCAAACCGTTGACCGCCGTGGCTACCTCTTTTGCGAACCCGGCCTTTGAAGCCAGAAGTGAGACATTGCCCGCCTAATCGACCACAGGCAATCCCCCTAACCGTTCATCCATGACTGCCGGGCTTCAACTCCGAATGCTCTGTTCCCTAGGGATCCCCCGTGCCGCCCGGTGGTATTTTGGTTGCCGTTACGGCCAGCACCATCATTCATCCACTACAGAGGTGCTCGTTGGTGATTTTCGTAGATCGTGGACTCCGAGTGCTAAGACGTGCCCTCCATCTCTGCGTCCTCATCTACGTCCTTCCCAAACACATCCTCCATCGTACCACCTTCGACGCCATCACCCCCAATATCTTCATCCGCCGTCGCATTCGTCGCCTCCACGCCCTCCATTGCCCCGTCGCCGCCGCCGGGCGCATCGTCCTCGTCATCCTCACCTTCATCTTCGTCGATGCCAGCTTCCTCCCATACGTCCTTCAAACCCCAGCTAACGCCGCTGAGAACGAAGCGCTCGCTAGGCAACCTGAGACCCCATTCGTTCTGCGCAACCTTGGGTAGCGCCGTCTTGTTGCGCTCGCGCGCCAGCTCCTGCAGCCAATCTTTGCTGACGCCGCCCGCGCCGCCGCCCCCACGGAACTGGTATCCCAGCCGCGCGGCGATGGCGAGCTTTACGGCGTTGGCTGAGACGGCAGCGTCGCCCGCCGCGCCGGGGATCGAGCCCGCTCCCGCGCCGCCCGAGGCCGATGCCTTGCTGCCAGCTTGCGAGGTGTAGGGGTCCGCTGAGAGGTAGATTGCGTCGGAGAGGATGCTGGAGGTGTGGCGGTAGGCGAAGTCGAGGAGGAGGAGGGGCACACGGGACTCGTACGAGGTTACGCCTTGCGATGTGAGGAGGAGCTCTATCATGCGGGAGTCGCGGGGCCGCGGGGCCGAGGCGTTGGGTGCTAGGGGCGTTGATTGTTGTTGTTGTTGCGCCGCGTTGCCCTGCTGCTGCTGCTGCTGCTGCGCATTCTGTTGTGATGACAGTGAGGGTTGTTGTTGGGTGGATGAGGACTGTGTTGGTTGGGTTTGGGAGGGGGGCTGGGAGCCTGCTGTTGATGTCGCTGCCGTTGCTTGGGTGTTTGGTGCGGTCTGGGAGGCTGAGGCGCCCGAGGGGACGCCGTTGGTTTGCGGGTCGGCGGATTGTGAGGCCATGATTCCAGTCCCGGGTCTCGCAGCTCGTACTATGTTGTTATGAAATGCGTATTATGATATGATGGGAGGATGGCATCGCCCCGTTCCAAACGTTCGAGGATGGTCGATTGTCTCGATTGTCCACGCGGCTGGGGAGACTCTGAAAATTACTTGGCGTGGCAAGTTAACAAAGCCCAGTTTATATAGTCTTATCGAATCGTGAGTCGTGTACAATTTTCGCGATAAAATCGGGAAGGCGTCGCCGGATTGTAGGGGGTATCAAGCTACGGGAGTTGGCTGGTTGGGTCGTGGAAAGAGCTACTCGCCAGGCGCGTTCATCACTACCACAAGTCTGGGCACTGTCTGCACCTCACCCAGCTCCAAGTTCTCGACGGGCTTTCTGTTGATCCGCTCCAGCGCTGAAATCCCGACGCACTGACCATAGCTTAATCCCACATGGACCGGGGTGTCTGACGGGCAAATCGGCAAGGCGTGGATTGGATGAGCTCCAAAAACTTGCATGGAGGGGTAACTGCTGTGTGGTAGTTGTTCTGCCCCACCACAACACCCGCCGATGCAGGACATGGTTTGAGTGGTGGTGTCACACTATGAGGATTTTTTACTTTTTAGTGGCGGTTCCCTTTCCCTGATGATTTGAGTCACAGTGGGTTGTCTATCTCGATAACCAAGTGACATTCCACTTCCCTCAATTGGACTTTTGGCAACCCCTTACCTACAGTTTCTTCATCTTCCAACGCACCCATTGGGTCTTTTTCTTCCATGCCAGTGTGAGAGAGAAGGAGAACAAACAAGTTTACACCTTCCCCTCACACACACACATAAACTTACCCAAAATACACACAATAAGAGCGGCCATGGAAACAACACTACCCTTCCCCTTCCTTGTCAGCGTGGCCGTCCCGCCCGGCCTGGCTAAGCTGGACGGCCTCAATCGCGAGCAGGTCTCGATCCTAGGGGCCCCATTCTTCGAGGCCAATGACCAGACCCTGGACAAGTTTCACAGCTTCCTGAAGCAGCATAACGCAGAGTTCCGCGGCTACTTTGACGTCACAGGCATCTCGACGAAGGACGATGTAATCTCCCTGCTCGATGCCGGCGCCCGCATGGTCTTCGTCTCCCCCGAGAACCTCACGCAGTATGAGGAGTTCGGGTCCCGGGTGGGCTCCATTCTCACCACCGACGATGTCACGATGAAGCCCGCCTCCAAGCACGCCGTCCTCGTCAAGGATTTTGATCCTACCCTCTGCAACCTGGGCTCTTTTATCGAGCACTGCAAGGTGGAGAAACTTCCGAACCTTTACATCAAGCCCGCGCCTGAGAGCAACCTCGAGCACTTTGTCGATATTGTCAAGCAGTGCAACGCCATCCCTATCCTGCCGTCCGACGGCCTGACAGCCAGCAAGGAGGAGTCCAAGAAGCTTCCCCTCTCCAAGCTCATTGCTTCTTTCTGGAAGTCGGACCGACCGGATGGTCTGATCCCTACCGTGGTGTGCGACGAGTCTGGCACCGCGCTGGGCCTTGCCTACAGCAGCGCAGAGAGCGTCGGAGAGGCTCTGCGGACCAGGACCGGCGTTTATCAAAGCCGCAAGCGCGGTCTCTGGGTGAAGGGCGCCACATCCGGTGACACCCAGGAGCTCATCCGCATCGCCCTGGACTGCGACAACGACACGCTTAAGTTTGTCGTCAAGCAGACCGGTGGCTTCTGTCACCTGGATCAGCACGGCTGTTTCGGTGACCTGAACGGTATCCCTAGACTCGAGCAGACATTGCAGTCGCGCAAGAAGTCCGCGCCTGCAGGGTCATACACTGCTCGATTGTTCTCCGACGAGAAGCTCTTGCGAGCCAAGATCATGGAGGAAGCCGAAGAGCTCTGCGATGCCAAGACTCCTCAAGAGGTTGCTTTTGAGGCTGCAGACTTGATTTACTTTGCTCTCACCAAGGCTGTCAGCGCTGGCGTTAGCCTGGCTGATATCGAGCGAAACCTGGATGCCAAGGCATTCAAGGTCAAGAGGAGGACGGGAGATGCCAAGGGCAAGTGGGCTGAGAAGGAGGGCATCAAGACTACCACAGCACCTGCACCTGCCGCGGCGCAAGCACCGGTATCGGCAGCAAAGGCCGAGAAGTCTGAGAGAATATCGATGCGCCGCTTCGATTTGTCCAACTCTTCTGCTGCTGAGATTGACGAGGTGTTGAAGCGCCCGTCACAAAAGTCTCCCGACGCCATCCTGAACATTGTCAGGCCCATCATTGACGAGGTCCGCAATGGAGGCGACAAGGCTGTCCTATCTTACACTCACAAGTTCGAAAAGGCTACGTCTCTGACCTCTCCTGTGCTCAAGGCACCCTTCCCCAAGGAGGCCATGCAACTCTCTCCCGAATCAATCAAGGCCATTGACATCTCCTTTGAGAACATCCGCAAGTTCCACGCCGCTCAGAAGGAGGACAAGCCCCTGAAGGTCGAAACCATGCCCGGCGTGGTTTGCAGCCGCTTCTCTCGTCCCATCGAGCGAGTTGGTCTCTACGTCCCGGGTGGCACCGCTGTTCTCCCTTCCACTGCCCTCATGCTCGGTGTCCCCGCCATGGTCGCCGGCTGCCAAAAGATCGTCTTCGCCTCGCCTCCCCGTGCCGACGGTAGCCTCACCCCTGAAATTGTTTACGTCGCTCACAAGATTGGTGCCGAGAGCATCGTCCTCGCTGGAGGTGCTCAGGCTGTTGCCGCCATGGCATACGGCACCGAGAGCGTGACAAAGGTCGACAAAATCCTCGGACCTGGGAACCAGTTCGTAACAGCGGCCAAGATGTTCGTCAGCAACGACACCAACGCCGGCGTCGGCATCGACATGCCGGCTGGCCCCTCCGAGGTTCTCGTCATCGCCGACAAGGACTCCAACCCCGCCTTTGTCGCGTCTGACCTCTTATCCCAGGCTGAGCACGGCGTCGACAGTCAGGTCATTCTTATTGCCATTGATCTGAACGAGCAGCAGCTACAGGCTATTGAGGATGAGCTGCACAACCAAGCCATGGCTTTACCTCGTGTCGACATTGTACGCGGCGCCATTGCCCACTCGGTCACCATTCAAGTCAAGACGGTGGACGAGGCCATGCGCATCAGCAACGACTACGCGCCCGAGCACTTGATTCTTCAGATCAACGATGCCGAGAAGGTGACTGAGAAGGTCATGAACGCCGGCTCCGTCTTCATCGGCGAGTGGACCCCCGAAAGTGTCGGCGACTACTCTGCCGGTGTCAACCACTCTTTGCGTAAGTCTTCCCGTAAAATTGTTTATTCTCCCTTCCACGCATCTTGGACGTGTCGGGACCATCCCCACACAACGTGACATTCATATTGACTGACCGGAATTGCAGCGACCTATGGATACGCCAAGCAGTACTCGGGTGTCAACCTCGCCTCCTTCGTGAAGCACATCACCAGCTCCAATCTAACGGCCGAGGGCCTGCGCAACGTCGGCGAGTCCGTCATGCAGCTCGCCAAGACGGAGGCTCTGGAGGCTCACCGCAGAGCTGTAGAGATCCGCATCGAACACATGAACCGCAAATAAATATGTCTGGCTGGCAGTTAGTAAAAATGGACAACGTGGGATGCATGGGAGGGCCTTTATGATTTTATGTAGTTATACCAAAATTGTCATCGGACATGTAGAGAAAAGAAACCTCTTCTATTGGAATCAAATGCTTAGCAAATGGTCTGCTTGTCTTTGGGTCGTTGGGTGATGAACAGCTCAGGTAGCTCGATCATATCACCCTTGGTCTCATTTGTCCTTCTCTCCTATTCGCCCATCGATCTTTTTTGTTTTCACTCCGTTTCGCGAATCCATATCATTGAACACTCACTAGAAGAGGAAAGTAATGAAGCGGAACGGTCAATTAGAGTTACGTATCTGCGGCGTGACCGGGCACTCACCTACTGCCAAGGATCAAATCGAGATCTAGGTGGGTGGGTGTCTATGAGGCATGCGACACCTCCTTTACAACCAACAAGATGACAAGGTTTCATGAGAGACAGCTTTCTGGACTCGGCTTGGCCTCATTGTGCCGAGTTACTACCTGGCTCGAGAGACTAGGAAAGATTAAAATATTATCGCTCAAACCCGCAACTCTGCTGGCTTGTACATCGATACTTGAATATGTGCCCCAATAATATTCCGTACAAAAGTCTTCTCAAGGTCTTGAACACTGCCTTACTTGAGGTAGCACGCAGGTATTATACCTGGAGATATGCCTGGGAAATTGGAGGAGACATCTTATTGAAGTCTCCTGTCCTTCCCTCCCGTCACCAAGGGATCGGAGAACGCGGCCGGGGAGCTGTCCACAAACGAAACGGTATTCTCTGAGAACAACAAAAGCCCCCCCCCCCTAGATATCGGTGATGACTTGAATTCTTCCACCTCGGCTATTATCGACACCGATTTACCTATCATTATGTCAAACTAATACTGGGCAAGACATTTTCCCCATTCGTACATTGCATTGTCCTCATCTTTGCATTGAAATTTTTTTGGGGATTAAATACCTGTGGCCACGAGAGAGAAAGCAAAGTATTCGTGACGGAACCCTTATGCAGGGTCAAGAAAACTGTTTTCAGATTCTCTTCTCATTGCTATGCGATGGACAGGAACAGCCTCCAAACAACCCTTCACCGCATCGGTGTGTTGGACCATTGCCACTCCCCCCTTCAAGATCAGTCACGGTTCCAGCCAAGACTGTTGAGTTGACACTCCTTCCATTGTCTACCTAGCCCTGCTCGCTCCGTAGGTTGCCCCC